>NC_143030.1:21883342-22040217 GCF_057628025.1 Oncorhynchus mykiss
TCTCTCTCCCTTCCTCCCTCTCCCCTCCCTCCCTCCCTCCGCCCTCTCTCTTTCCTTTATCATGTTCTCTCTGCCTCCCACTCCCCTTCCTCTGCTCTTCTCTCTCTCTCTTCTCACATTCTCTCTCCCTTCCTCCCTCTCCCCTCCCTCCCTCCCTCCGCCCTCTCTCTTTCCTTTATCATGTTCTCTCTGCCTCCCACTCCCCTTCCTCTGCTCTTCTCTCTCTCTCTTCTCACATTCTCTCTCCCTTCCTCCCTCTCCCCTCCCTCCCTCCCTCCGCCCTCTCTCTTTCCTTTATCATGTTCTCTCTGCCTCCCACTCCCCTTCCTCTGCTCTTCTCTCTCTCTCTTCTCACATTCTCTCTCCCTTCCTCCCTCTCCCCTCCCTCCCTCCCTCCGCCCTCTCTCTTTCCTTTATCATGTTCTCTCTGCCTCCCACTCCCCTTCCTCTGCTCTTCTCTCTCTCTTTTCTCACATTCTCTCTCCCTTCCTCCCTCTCCCCTCCCTCCGCCCCTCTCCCTTTTTCCTTTATCACGTTCTCTCTCGCTGCCTCCCACCTCCTTTTCCTCTACTCCTCTCCCTCTGTTTTCTCATGTACTCTCTCCCTCCTTCCTCCTTATCTCTTTCCTTGATCTCGTTCTCTCTCTCTCTCTCTCTCTCTCTCTATCTCCCCTCCTCCTGGCCCTGTCAGGTTCTGGGTGGAGGCCAGCACCAGAGCACTGTGGGTCTAATTGTTAAAGTCATGGGAAACCTCCACAAGGCTCTCTCCTTCACACCTTTCTCTCCCCCTCTCTCTCTCTTTAGCTCTTTCCATCTGTCTGTCACTCTATCCTCCTGTCTGTCCATCAGTCTGTCTTTCTCTCTCTCCTCCTCTCCTTTTTCTCCCCCAAATACAACAGCCCCCAAGGGAAACTTCTCTCTTACTAAGCACTGTCACCCCCCCCCCCCTCCGTCTCTCTCCCTCTTTCTTTCTTCTTTTCTTATCTTTTCTTCCTTTCTCTCCGACCTTATCAATCTTTCCCTTCACCCTCCCCCATCTCTTCCTCTGTAGCCCCTCTCTCACTCATTTCTCTGACATCTGCTTTTCCTCCCCCTTTCTCCTTTTTCTCGCTCACTCTTTCTCTTTGCCTTAATTATTCTGCCGTTCGTTAAGCTACAAATCATTCAGCTTTACAGCCAAAGAGAACAAACTGTTCATCAGTCTCTCTTTAATTAATCTTCAGCAGCTACTCCTCTCCCTCACTCTGACCTCTCAGTGAGTGTGTGTCTGTGTGTGTGTCTCTGTGTGTGTGTGTGTGTGTGTGTATACAGTTGGGGTCAGAAGTTTACATACACTTAGTTTGGAGTCATTAAAACCCGTTTTTCAACCACTCCACAATTTTTTTGTGAACAAACTATAGTTTTGGCAAGTTGGTTAGGACATCTACTTTGTGCATGACACAAGTCATTTTTTCAACAATTGTTTACAGACAGATTATTTCACTTATAATTCACTGCATCACAATTCCAGTGGGTCAGAAGTTAACATACACTAAGTTGACTGTGTCTTTAAACAGTTTGGAAAATTTCTGAAAATTACGTAATGGCTTTAGAAGCATCTGATAGGCTAATTGACATAATTTGAGTCAATTGGAGGTGGACCTGTGGATGTATTTCAAGGTCTACCTTCAAACTCAGTGCGTCTTTGCTTGACATTGTGGGAAAATCAAAAGAAATCAGCCAAGACCTCCACCAAACTTTGTAGACCTCCACAAGTCTGGTTCATCCTTGGGAACAATTTCCAAACCCCTGAAGATACCACATTCATCTGTACAAACAATTATACGCAAGTATAAACACCATGGGACAATGCAGCCATCATACTGCTCAGGAAGGAGACGCGTTCTGTCGCCTTGAGATGAATGTACTTTGTTGCGAAAAGTGCAAATCAATCCCAGAACAACGGCAAAGGACCTTGTGAAGATGCTGGAGGTAACGGGTACAAAAGTATCTATATCCACAGTAAAACGAGTCCTATATTGACATAACCTGCTCCAAAACCACCATTAAAAAAGCCAGACTACGGTTTGCTACTGCACATGGGGACAAAGATCCTACTTTTTGGAGAAATGTCCTCTGGTCTGATGAAACTAAAATATAACTGTTTGGCCATAATGACCATTGTTATGTTTGGAGGGGAAAGGGGGGGCTTGCAAGCCGAAGAACACCATCCCAACCGTGAAGCACGGGGATGGCAGCATCATGTTGTGGGGGTGCTCTGCTGCAGGAGGGACTGGTGCACTTCACAAAATAGATGGCATCATGAGGCAGGAAAATTATATGGACATGTTGAAGCAACATCTCAAGACATCAGTCAGGAAGTTAAGGCTTGGTCACAAATGGGTCTTGCAAATGGACAATGACCCCAAGCATAATTCCAAAGTTGTGGCAAAATTGCTTAAGGACAACAAAGTGGACATCACAAAGCCCTGACCTCAATTCCATAGAAAATGTGTGGGCAGAACTGAAAAGTGTGTGCGATCAAGGAGGCTGTAACGTTTTTCGTCGTCTGAAGAAGAGGAATCGGACTAAAGCGCAGCGTGGTAAGTGTTCATGCTTTTTTATTGCAACTGAACACTACAACAAAATAACAAAGAGAATAACCGAAACTGAAACAGTCCTTTCAGGTGCAAAACACTAAACAGAAAATAACTACCCACAAAAACCATGTGGGAAAAAGCTACCTAAGTATGGTTCCCAATCAGAGACAACGATAGTCAGCTGTCCCTGATTGAGAACCATACCCAGCCAAAACAAAGAAATACAAAACATAGAAAAAGAACAGAATGCCCACCCCAAATCACACCCAGACCAAACCAAAACAAAGCTCTCTAAGGTCAGGGTGTGACAGTATTTCTCCGCGGTGGCGGCTCTGGTGAGGGACGTAGACCCCGCTTCACCTCTGGCTTGGCCCACTTAGGTGGCACCTCTGGAGCGGGGACTCTCGTAGCGGGCCCCGGACTGGAGACCCTCGTAGCGGGCCCGGGACTGGGCACCCTTGTTGGGAGCTCCGGACTGGAGGGAGACACTGGAGGCTCCGGACTGGAGAGCGGCGCTAGAAGCTCCGGACTGGAGGGCGACTCTGGAGGGAGGAGACGCAGAGACAGCCTGGTGAGGAGACGCAGAGACAGCCTGGTGCGTGGGGCTGCCACAGGGCCCACCAGGCTGGGGAGACCTACAGGAGGCCTGGTGCGTAGAGGAGGCACTGGATGAACCGGGCTGTGGGGGAGCACTGGAACTCTGGTGCGCAGCCTGTTTCCAGGGTCCCTTTCCGTCCAATATCTCCTCCCATGACCAGGAGTCCTGAACCCTCTGCTCCTCCATAACACGCTGCTTGGTCCGTTGGTGGTGGGTAGTTCTGTAATGGTTTTTGTCGTCTGAAGAAGAGGAATCGGACCAAAGCGCAGCGTGGTAAGTGTTCATGCTTTTTTATTGAAACGGAACACTATAACAAAGAGCATAACCGAAACAGTCCTGTCAGTCGCAAAACACTAAACAGAAAATAACTACCCACAAAAACCATGTGGGAAAAAGCTACCTAAGTATGGTTCCCAATCAGAGACAACGATAGACAGCTGTCCCTGATTGAGAACCATACCCGGCCAAAACAAAGAAATACAAAAACATAGAAAAAAGAACATAGAATGCCCACCCAAATCACACCCTGACCAAACCAAAATAGAGAAAAATAAAGCTCTTTAAGGTCAGGGCATGATAGAAGCCTACAAACCTGACTCAGTTACACCGGCTCTGTCAGGAGGAAGGGACCAAAATTCACCCAACTTATTGTGGGAAGCTTGTGGAAGGCTACCTGAAATGTTTGACCCACGTTAAACAATTTAAAGGGAATGCTACCAAATACTAATTGAGTGTATGTAAACTTCTGACCCACTGGGAATGTGATGAGAGAAATAAAAGCTTAAATAAATTATTCTCTCTACTATTATTCTGACATTTCACATTCTTAAAATTGAGTGGTGAACCTAAGACAGGGAACTTTTACTCTGATTAAATGTCAGGAATTGTGAAAAATTGAGTTTAGCTGTACTTGGCTAAGGTATGGTATGTAAACTTTCGACTTCAACTGTATATATGTGTGTGTGTGTGTGTGTGTGTGTGTGTGTGACTGCCTTTTAAGAAGTAGATGGAGATAAATGTGTTATATTGCTTGTGTCTCTGACCCTCTCTGTTTCTACCTTCGTTTGTATGTCTCTGGTCTTTGCACTGGAATATAGAACCAGACACATTGTATGGCTCTGGTCCTTGCCCTGGGATATATAGAACCAGACACATTGTATGGCTCTGGTCCTTGCTCTGGAATATAGAACCAGATGCATTGTATGGCTCTGGTCCTTGCCCTGGGATATAGAACCAGACACATTGTATGGCTCTGGTCCTTGCCCTGGGATATATAGAACCAGACACATTGTATGGCTCTGGTCCTTGCCCTGGGATATAGAACCAGATGCATTATATGGCTCTGGTCCTTGCCCTGGGATATAGAACCAGACACATTGTATGGCTCTGGTCCTTGCCCTGGGATATATAGAACCAGACACATTGTATGGCTCTGGTCCTTGCTCTGGAATATAGAACCAGATGCATTATATGGCTCTGGTCCTTGCCCTGGGATATAGAACCAGACACATTGTATGGCTCTGGTCCTTGCCCTGGGATATAGAACCAGACACATTGTATGGCTCTGGTCCTTGCCCTGGGATATAGAACCAGACACATTGTATGGCTCTGGTCCTTGCCCTGGGATATAGAACCAGACACATTGTATGGCTCTGGTCCTTGCCCTGGGATATAGAACCAGACACATTGTATGGCTCTGGTCCTTGCCCTGGAATATAGAACCAGACACATTGTATGGCTCTGGTCCTTGCCCTGGGATATAGAACCAGACACATTGTATGGCTCTGGTCCTTGCCCTGGGATAGTATAAAACCAGACACATTGTATGGCTCTGGTCCTTGCCCTGGGATGCTATAAAACCGGACACATTGTATGGCTCTGGTCCTTGCCCTGGGATACTATAAAACCAGACACATTGTATGGCTCTGGTCCTTGCCCTGGGATACTATAAAACCAGATACTATGGATTTGGACTGAGACAGCCAACCAAATGTATCTCACTAGGTGCTCACACACTTTTCTTTCAATTTCTTTTCTATATCCTAACATGGCACCCTATTTCCAAATACACTATTTAGGTGAATAGGATATAGCCCAAGAGATGTGTACTGTGTTCATTGGCTAGCTGTCGTCTCTCTCCAGCCAATGCAATGTCAGTAGAGAAATACTGCCGGAGTTGTTGGGCAACTTTTAACTTCCTTTGTGGTTTTAGTGACATACTTGGAACGGTTGTATGAAGTGACAACAGGGATTCATTCAATTGGACCTGGTTACTTTTCCTCCTCGTATTACACCGTTACTACCCACAATGCATTTCACGTTAATAGATGCATAATACATGGCATAGCTTCTCTCATCTCAATCGTCAACACCCTATAAATCCATTTCCCTAAATGTGGGCAGTTGGCGGGCATCATAGTCAGAGCTGTGGCAGCGGCATCGGCAAGAAAATAGTTTGTTTTAAAGTGTCACCACACCCATGTCTATATGAATGATGAAGGAGTCTTTCACAGCGAGATATGATTGATGGTCCCACTAAATATGCCCATGAGGATGTGGGCTCTGCCTGCCTCTCTCCCCATTACTCTTACTCAAACGGGGCCACCAAGAGCAGACATGGTCATTTGATGCAATTTATCTGCGCACTTATCGTAATTATGAATATGTGATGAAAGATGCACCTGGAGCTTTTTATGCCTCCTGTGTGTGCGTGCGTGTGCGTCGGTGTGCGAGTTTGCATCTTTCTCCTGAAAGCTACTGCAGCAGGTCTCTAAACTTTTGTTATGGTAACAGATATATGGGGGGGGGGGGGGGGTTGTGCTGTTGTTAGGTGTTATTTCATCAGTAGCTTCTGTTGCCATGGATGTAAATGTTACAGATAAAAATATTAACGCTAGTGGAAATCTAAGTTGGTGGGTGCGTTAACAGCTGTAGGCTGTGATGGTGGGAGCAAATACAATATGAGCTGCAGTAGCAAGATTACTGGATTGTATTAGGTAGAAAAAAGAATGATTGCAGTAGTGTAAAGCACTTAAGTAAAACATACTTTAAACTACTACTTAAGTAGTTTTTTGGGGTGTCTGTAGTTTACTATTTATATGTTTGATTACTTTTACTTCACTACATTCCCAAATAAATAATGTACTTTGTACTCCATACATTTTCACTGACACCCAAAGGTACTCATTACATTTTGAATCCTTAGCCGGACAGGACAATGGTCCAATTCACACACTTTCTTTTACCCTTATTTCACCAGGCAAGTCGACTGAGAACACATTCTCATTTACAGCAACAACCTGCGGAAGAATTACAGGGGAGAGGAGGGGGATGAATGAGCCAAATGTAAACGGGGGATCATTAGGTGACAGTATGAGGGCCAGATTGGGAATTTAGCCAAGACACCAGGGTTAACACCCCAACAGTACGTGCCATGGGATCTGTAGTGACCACAGAGAGTGAGGACACCCATTTAACATCCCATCCAAAAGACAGCACCCTACACAGGGCAATGTCCCCAATCACTGCCCTGGGATATTTTTTTTCAGACCAGAAGAAAGGGTGTCTCCTACTGGCCCTCCAACACCACTTCCAGCAGCATCTGGTCTCCCATCCAGGACCAACCCTACTTAGCTTCAGAAGCCAACCAGCAGTGGGATTCAGAGTGGTATACTGGTGTTGGTGTGTACCTCTGACTATCCATAAGAAGAAAAAAATGGTGCCGTCTGGTTTCCTTAATATAAGGAATTAGAAGTGATTTACAATTTTACTTTTGAAACTTGAGTATATTTCAAAACAAATAGTTTTACTCAAGTAGTTTTTACTTGGTGACTTTCACCTTTACCTGACTCATTTTCTGTTAAAAGATATCTTCTTTTTCCAACACTGAATGAACCTGTAATTGAATCTAAGTCATACCGATATCCTTTGAGTTATTTGAGCTATTTTAACAGTATAATGAACAATGTCCTGCAGCACATCCAATACTGTTATCTCCTGATATTCTGTCTGAATGGCCTTGTACTGCTGTGAATAGGTCAACTAAACTGGAACAAGCATATTTACCAAAGCAAATTTAAATGAAACCATCTCTCTCCAGTGTGTATCTGACAGACAGACAGGCTGGTTTGGTTAAGCAGCGTCTCGCCTCAGCGCTTTATTGACGTTGGTCGTGAAGGCGTGATGCTCGCTCCTCTTTTATTAAGAGAGTGAATCTCTCCTAATGAAATAACTCTGTCATCCCTTGCTACCCTTCCACGCCGCAGCCACGCAATTCCCACACATCCCTCCCTCTCTCTCTCTCTCTCTCTCTCTCTCTCTCGCTTTGCTTCTCTACCTCTCATTTCCTTCTCTTTTTTCTCGTTTGCTTCTCTCTTTCTCTCTCCATCTCTTGTTGTGTGCTAGGTCTTTCTCGTTCCATCTAGCTCTCTCTTTCCTCTCACTCCCTCTGTCTTTCTTCCTTATTTCTCTCCCTCTATCTGCCTCCCTCTCTTTCTTCCCTCTCTCTTTCAGCAGAGAAAAGTAATGCCTTGTTATCCCCTGCTGATTGGTTGATATATGGCATTATTAGGAGGGATCCAAACCACATAACTCACTACGCTTCCACGGACTGGGGGGGGGGGGGGGGTGGACGGATGGATGGATGGATGGACGGAGAAAGGATGCCAGAGAGGTCCCACGTAGAGTGGGCATCAGTGTGTGTGTGACGGCTCCAGTCCACCCCTCTGCCCCCTGCCAACCCCATTCCTTTAGATGTGTCCGTCACTTCCATGCTCTGGGAAGGGACCTGCCAGCATTCATACATCCATCTCAGACCGCACATACACACACACACCCATACATACACACACGCACGCACACACATCCATCTCAGATCTCTCTGCACTCAGTTACCACACACAGCCAAGGAAAAGAAACCAATGGGAATGGGTCAAGTTGTCAGATGTGAGACACTGGGGAATATTGTGACTTAAATGGGTAAGACAAATGAATATATTCATGTTTGTTACAGTCTCTTACACCTAGACTTCCTTTGAATGGCAAAAGTTATGTTTCTGAAAACGGGCACGACTCTCTCTCTCAGCCCCTCCCCTCCTGTGTGTGACTGTAGGTGGCTTTCTCATCCGCTCACGACTCCAGTGGCCGCTTGGCTTGGCTTATTCCCCCTTGCTTCACACCCAGAATGTTAAAACATCATGTGCAGTCCTGAAGGCGCCTAATCCTGGATCGATGGCTCCTCTCTCTATCAGTCCGCGGTGACGCCTGCGGCTGGGTGGGGCTGTGTGTGTGGTGTGTGTTTGTGTGTGTGTGTGTGCGTACATGCAACGTGTTTGTGTGTGTGTGTGTACGTACATGCAACGTGCGTGTGGTGTGTGTTTGTGCGTACATGCAATGTGTGTGTGTGTGTGTGTGGTGAGGAGTGGTAGAGCAGTGGTGCCCCTGCAGTGTTTAGCATACGGAACCAGGGAGGTCCATCAGGGCCAGCCTGACAGCTCATCCAGCCCAGGCAGGACAGACTCAGGAGGGGGAAGCTCTCCTCGGCTGGCCCCTGCCCTCTCCAGAACCCCCAGATGTTCTGCTGAACACAGCCCAGTCTGACTGACATGCTCCCCCGACTCCACACCACTTGCAGCAGCTACTGCTGTGTTTAACCTTGACTGAAGGGGGAGTGAGTGTGTGTGTGTTTGTGTGTGTGCTTGACCGCGTGTGCTTGTGTAATGTGTCTCTATAGACAGTATTTTGTAATATTGCGTAAGATCCACTGTCATGAGAAGTGCTGCTTCTGTCCAGTACAGTATGATAAGTGAGGCTTGAAAGTGTAGACTGAGGCTTAATTTGGGATTAAAACTGTACTCCAGAACAAGCAAATTGTTGAACTCTGGCCTTGTGTGTCTGGTGTTTGACCACCCACTGCCGATGAGGTGGTCATTATTGGATCCAATCGCATTCCAGGGGCCACAACCTTCACCCAACAATTAACAGCATTGTGTCACCAACTGGACGTTTCCACATTGCGTAAACGTTCCTGGCACGTTCTGTGTTAGTCAGGGCCTTTCATGATTTAACAAATGTTAGTGTACAGGTATCTCCCTCACTATTCCCAGGAAGGAAACGGTTAAACCCTTAGCAGCCACACACAACTGTACAAGTGATATCTTTTTCCTCCCCGTACTCAAAAGGCCAAGGTGTCAGAAGCCCTGTTTTACCAGATGCCCCGATACTACCGTACCCTCATGCATATTTGATGTTGCTCATTAAATCTGGATTGTAGTGGCACTTAAGTAGTCTGACATTCCCTGTGATCCATGTGATACAGTATTTTCCCTGCTAATGGTCTAATGTGAAGGATTCTCTCTGCTGTGGGGCACATGAAAACAGAAAACATGTCGACCACATGTCACAGATTGTGCGGGACAGTCCCGCATTTGGTCCCTTTGTCCCACAAATTCAAACATCGCTGATTTAGAAGTGCTATTTGATTTGTCACCGTATTTCAGTCAGACATTCCAACCTGTCTCCTGCATTCACGTTGCGTTTATGAAAATTGTTGTCGAGATCTGATATTCTGCGTAGCGCAAGACGAGACGTAGGCCAACATCATAGGCCTATCGCCGACCAATCACATTTCTCAAATCCTTTCAAGCTAAATTAAATTCCAGCTAAACTTGGAGAGGACTGTTAGCCTAACTACTTACAAAATGCACACTTCTGATGAAGAGCTATAAAAGTAAGAACAGCCAGAAATGTTTCCGTATCCACATATTCCCAGATTTTCATAAAACAGCCACACGTGTAGTTTCTCGTTTCTGCATCACCAAATTTTGCACGAGGCAAATGAGTAGCTAGGTGTGCTTTAATTAGCTTGTTCAGTGCAACGGGAGCAGGGGTGTCCAGAGCAGCACGACGCTACTTCTCACAGTGGTGCTCGTTTAGTACAGTTAGATCAAAGCTGAATAATCAATGCCTTGGAAGATCACAATGATCTATTTGTATTCAGAACCAAATATAATAGCGTAGTATAATGTTACTGTTACACCAAAAACACCAGCTCATTTCTTGAGATTTTAGGATAGTTACTTGAATAGTCCAGCACACGCAACTAGGCAAAATGTGCTTTGAACAAAATACAGGAAGGCTATATAGTTTGTTAACACCATTATATGACACAATATTGTAAAAAATTATAATTCACAATTGACAGTAATGATGGCCTATTTTGAAATATGATATTTTTAACTTGTGGGGCAAGGCACTTAGCCCTCATATTAATGCCTACGTTTTTTTTTTTTTTACAAACACCTGCTGACAAATATATATATATTTTAATCTAGGCTACACTGTCCCACAAAATCTTCCTGTTGTCCCGTATTTGGGTATGTTAAATGTGGTAACCCTACTGTTGTCCTGTATCGTTAGCTAGCACACTGGAACAAGGTGCTAGACATTCCCTGTATTTCCTGCTCTTGGAAGGTCTAAAGTGAGGGACTGTGTAACGGCTGTCGTAGGTGAAAGAAGGAGAGGACCAAGGTGCCGTGTGGTACGTGTTCATGATCTTTTAATTACACTGAACACTAGAACAAAAATAACAAAACGGAACCAACGAAACAGTCCTGTCTGGTACAAAGACAGAAAACAACTACCCACAACTGAAGGGCGAAACCAGGCTGCCTAAGTATGGTTCTCAATCAGAGACAACGATTGACAGCTGCCTCTGATTGGGAACCAGACCAGGCCAAACACAGAAATACAAACATAGAATGCCCACCCCAACTCACGCCCTGACCAACCTAAAATAGAGACATAAAAAAAGGAACTAAGGTCAGGACGTGACAGACTGTCTTGTGTGGAGCACAGAAAAAAGAAACCAACAACTGCTGTCCCCTGCTGTCAACAGGAAGCTACGTAAGATGCTACACATTATTTTCCTGCTATTTGGAGGTTCTAAGTGAAGGATTTGATATGTTGTCAGGCAGGGTAAACAACTGCTGTTGTCCCATAGCGTTAGCTAGCATACTAGCACGCTAGCTGTCAACCGAAAGCTAATACACACAACTAGAGGCTGCAAATGCAGCAGATAAGCTCACAGTTCATATAAGATATAAATCCCAGCTAGCTCGACAAACAACTTTTCTGCCTCAGAACGTATTCTGAAAACAACAAAACAGAGCACCACAGTAGATGGAAAATGGTGTCCCGGGTCATGCAACTTTTAGTAGCTCAGTAAAGTGTTTCTTTGTCTGTCTTTCGCTCTCTCTCTCTCTCTCTCTCACTCTCTCACTCTCTCACTCTCTCACTCTCTCACTCTCTCACTCCTCTACCCAAACAGAGCAGCACAGTCTCACATGCTATCCATCTTTAATGAAGCATTCTCCGTGCTAGGCAATAGACACACACACACACCCTACCTTCCTCACAGTAGAGGCTGTCCCTTTTTAAGCAGGCACCTTGCAAGGTCCCATCAATCAGAAGGCCACTGTAGACACAGACGGTGCCTTTCAGTGTAAATAGCAGGGCTCTCATGCATTAGGGGGACACAACGTTCTCTCCCTTAGTGACTGTTTGTTCACCAGTAAGAAGGAGCACTCTGCACACTGTCATTTACATGCAGTCTGCTCCAGAATGTGTCCATAATAACAACACCTTAAAGGAAAATTCCAAACCCAAACTATTTGTCATTAGTCCGAATGAAATGACATAAATACAGCCTGTATGATGCATTTTGCATCATATAATGCAAAATGAATCACACCACCCTTACAAAAAAGATTGCACTTTTGAAACTGCAGTAAAAGTGTACTGCAGTTATACTGCAATCTGACTGCATTTTCTTCTTGATAAGGGCAGCTGTATTTCTGTATTTTGAAAGTTATACATCTTGTAAACATGATTGCTGACAAGGAAAACATTTTTGGAACTATATGAAGCAAATACCAAAATATCATTTTTGGGAAGAGTTTTCCTTTAAGGTCTTAGACCTGATGTTAAAATATAGGTGGAAGATGGGAGGAAATAGATTGCAGTGCGCAGAGTCTTTCTTTAATTGCTGGACATCAACTTTGATATCCACCACCTGCTTAAAGCACACACACACACACACGCACACACACACACACACACACACACACGTTCCCAGATGCTGTGTTTGTGTAGGATAGGGCAGTATGAGGCCACACACATATGTTGGTTGCCGTGGTACCTGTGTGTTGTTAACCCTGTCCTGTTCCCTCCACCTGCAGAGCCCCAACTGAAAGGTATCGTCACAAGACTCTACAACCGGCATGGCTTCTACCTCCAGATGCTTCCGGATGGCACCATGGACGGCACAAAGGACGAAAGCAGCTCCTTCTGTAAGTCTGTCTGTCTGGCTCACACCTGTCTGTCTCCCTATAACCCTGCTGTCCATCTCTGAGTCTCACACCTGTCTGTCTGTCTGTCTGTGTTCACTGTTCCTGTAACCTTCCAGGGACGGTTATGCACCTGTCTGTCTGCGTCTGACAGTCTGCTGTCCTCAACCCCTGGCTGTCCTGTCCCTCTGTCTGCCCATCTGGAGTGTCAGTTAGACAAGTCTAAAACAGCTGTTATCCACATAGCTCTGGTTCCTCACAGATCTTCCCCAAGTAGCTCGGTAGTTAGCCCCAGATAGTAGTCTTCCTGCTGGATCAGTTATCCGGGTGTAGGGTGAACATGCTGATCTTGGGTCATTCCAGCATTTTCTTCACTAATGGTTAAGGTTAGGATTGGGGGAGGGGGAGCTGATCCTGAAACTGTAAGTAGGGGAAACTTCGCTCACCTGCTGAGTAGTCTCTCTGCTGGGTGTATTACCCTCAGTCAGGGTTTTCACCTGAATGATCACTGACCAAAAGATACAGTATCCCCAGTCCTCTACGGCCCACTGGTCTCACCTGTACCAGATCATTATAATGTGAGACCTGCTTATGTTAGGACTTTTAGTTTGAAGGAGGTTAGGGTTTTCACCTGGGTGATCACTGAGCAGAACATACCTTCCCTTCCTCTGGGACCACTGGGCTCTCATACAACAGATCAATAGAGCATTATAGGATCCCACGATGTGTTGATGCCGCACTTCCCACTAGCTTAGAGTGAAATACCTTACGGCGAAAAGGTATAACGCTAGCATAATTTGTAATGAGGAAAGTCACGCTTACTGTAGATCCCAAGGCACTGTGATTATCTGGTGATACGCAACGCATGCTGTTCCTTTCTCAAAGGGGGGGGGGGGGATGTCATGTTGAGGGTCATTATGTAATGCCATGTAACTCTTCACAGTATGTATTGCGATATGAAAATCTACACTTCATATTGGCATAGTGTGAATGCTTTCTAGACAGTACGTATTTTTAGACAGGTAGCCTATACAGTAAGCGTGGACACATTATTCCATAAGATTTTGTGAGTCTTAAATCTGAAATATATTGTACAACTAACTCTCTTTAGCCAGTGTGGGTGATTTTTTTTAGGTAGGGGCAGTATAGAGAGTAAATCAGTGAGTAATAAAACAGGGCCCGGTTGGAGTATTAAGTCATTTATTTAGAGATTGGAGGTCAGCCATGAAGTGTTTGTGAGTGTGAGCTACGGTTAATTTAATAACTATAATTCCATCAAACCCTACATCAGTCTTACTGTTACTGTGAGCGCTTTGTAAGGGAAACAGGGGAGATACAGAAGGTGGGAGAGAGGGGGGGGGGGAGAGAGAAATAGACGAATGGAGGGAGATCTGGAATGTACAGTACAGGATTTATAAATTGTTCACTTTTCTTTCAAGGCAGATTATTTATTAATTCCCGCAGCACGGTGGAATTGTGGAGTGATTGACATCATTGTAATTGCGCATCAATCTACAGCACAAGCATCTACCCGACTGCACAGAATATTGAATAGGAAAAATTAGTGGTTTTTGTGTGTGTGTGCGTGCATGTTTATGTACGTGTTTGAGCATGTATGTTTGAGGTCTGGAATGACCCCTACAGTATTTACTGTAGCCCATAACAGAATGACAGGCCTTCTCCCTATGGAGAGAGCAGAGATACCCCATAACAGAATGACAGGTCTTCTCCCTATGGAGAGAGTAGAGATACCCCATAACAGAATGACAGGTCTTCTCCCTATGGAGAGAGCAGAGATACCCCATAACAGAATGACAGGTCTTCTCCCTATGGAGAGAGTAGAGATACCCCATAACAGAATGACAGGTCTTCTCCCTATGGAGAGAGCAGAGATACCCCATAACAGAATGACAGAATGACAGGTCTTCTCCCTATGGAGAGAGCAGAGATACCCCATAACAGAATGACAGGCCTTCTCCCTATGGAGAGAGCAGAGATACCCCATAACAGAATGACAGGCCTTCTCCCTATGGAGAGAGTAGAGATACCCCATAACAGAATGACAGGCCTTCTCCCTATGGAGAGAGCAGAGATACCCCATAACAGAATGACAGGTCTTCTCCCTATGGAGAGAGCAGAGATACCCCATAACAGAATGACAGGCCTTCTCCCCATGGAGAGAGCAGAGATACACCATAACAGAATGACAGAATGACAGGTCTTCTCCCTATGGAGAGAGCAGAGATACCCCTCATACACAACACAACACAGCCCAGGCTGCTAGGGTTCTGAGTGGCTGAGAGACCTGCTGAGTATTCTCTGTCTCGGTCACGCTATAGCTTACACTCTACTCTCTCTCTTTCTCTCCCTTTCTCCCGCTCACTCTCCCTGTCTCTGTCTCTGCTTCTCATCCTCCTGAAATCTCCCATCAGGACCCCCACTGGTTCCCTGACCTCTCCTATATAAAACAAGTGTCTGTCTGTACATGTGCTTATGCATGCCTGTCCATTTGTGTGTGTGTGTGTGTGTGTGTGTGTAATTATGCACCCTACTGCGGCGTATGCTAAGGAGGCCAGTCAGAAAAGGACCAAATCAGCAGCAAATGGAGATAAATAATTAAGGAGGAAATGGTCAGATTCATATTAGTTCTACAGAGACAGCCTGAGTCCCAAATGGCACCCTATTCCCTATGGGTCCGGGTCAAAAGAAGTGCACTATATGGGGAATAGGGTGCCCTTTTGGATGCACAGAGTGTCTGGAGTCTTCTGCTGGACCTGTGCCCACAGGCAGTTCTTACTGGGCTTCCCCTGCCCTCCTCTCTACATTTAGCTAAGAAGCCAAACACACACACACACACACACGCAAACGCATAAACTCTCTCAAAGTACATTTGACCGTTGGAAGTTGTTAAAGGACACTGGGATGGGAGGCCTCCCTCTCCTCCCCTTCCTCCTTCCTCTATTTCGCTGCTCTCTTTTCCTCCCTCACGCTGACAATTAGGCAGAGAGGCTGCTGTTGGCAGAGGCCCCTGGGCATTTGGCCCCTGGGCATTTGGCCCCTGGCCAGGCGTATTACACACTGCGGCTGCACCGCCCTGCCAGTTAATTGCTAATTTTACCATTGCCGTCCTGTCGGATCGATCCCTGCGGCCCCCAGCCTTCAGCCGCACAGTCTCTAGCCCCAAACCCCCAGCCTTCAGCTACCCGCACAGTCTCTAGCCCCCAACTCCAGGCCTTCAGCTACCCGCACAGTCTCTAGCCCACAACTCCCGGCCTTCAGCTACCCATACAGTCTCTAGCCCCAAACCCCCTGCCTTCAGCTACCCGCACAGTCTCTAGCCCCAAACCCCCAGCCTTCAGCTACCCGCACAGTCTCTAGCCCCAAACCCCCAGCCTTCAGCTACCCGCACAGTCTCTAGCCCCCAACGCCCAGCCTTCATCTACCCACACAGTCTCTAGCACACACAGTCTCTATCAACATAGAAAAACAAACATAGACTGCCCACCCCAACTCACGCCCTGACCATACTAAAACAAAGACAAAACAAAGGAACTAAGCTCAGAACGTGACAGTAGCCCCCCCCCCCCCCTTCAAGGTGCGGACTCCGGCTGCAAAACCTGAACCTATAAGGGTGGGCGTCTGTCCGCAGTGGCGACTCTGGCGCGGGACGTGGACCCCACTTCACCATAGTTTTTGTCCGCCTCCTCAACCACCCCCGTGGCCTCTTATGAGCGGCGACCCTCGCCGCCGACCTCGGACTGGGGACCCACACCACGGGTCCCGAATGGCCGGGAGATTCCGGCAGCACCGGACAGGCGGGAGACTCCGGCAGCGCCGGACAGGCGGGAGACTCCGGCAGCGCCGGGCAGGAGGAAGGCTCTGGCAGCGCTGGAGTGAAGGGCGATTCTGGCATCGCCGGCGTGACAGGCATCTTTGGCAGCTCCTGGCTGACTGACGGCTCTGGCAGCTCCTGGCTGACTGACGGCTCTGGCAGCTCCTGGCTGACTGACGGCTCTGTCAACTCCTGGCTGACTGACGGCTCTGGCAACTCCTGGCTGACTGACGGCTCTGGCAACTCCTGGCTGACTGATGGCTCTGGCAGCTCCTGGCTGACTGACGGTTCTCGCAGCTCCTGGCTGACTGACGGCTCTGGCAGCTCCTGGCTGACTGACGGCTCTGGCAGCACCTGGCTGACTGACGGCTCAGGACACACTGGCGGCTCTGGCTGCTCAGGACAGACTGCCGGCTCTGGCGGATCAGGACAGACTGGGTGCTCTGGCCGCTCAGGACAGATTGGCGGCTCTGGCAGCTCAGGACAGACGGGAGACTCTGGCAGCTCAGGACAGACGGGAGACTCTGGCAGCTCAGGACAGACGGGAGACTCTGGCAGCTCAGGACAGACGGGAGACTGGCAGCTCAGGACAGACGGGAGACTCTGGCAGCTCAGGACAGATGGGAGACTCTGGCAGCTCAGGACAGATGGGAGACTCTGGCAGCTCAGGACAGACGGGAGACTGTAGGGAGAAGACAGAGAGACAACCTGGTGTGGGGGGCTGCCACCGGAGGGCTGGTAAGTGGAGGTAGTACCGGACAGACCGGACCGTGAAGGTGCACTGGAGCTCTTGAGCACCGGCTTCATGGCACCTGGCTCGATGCCCACTCTAGCCCGGATGATACGAGGTGCTGCAATGTACTGCACCGGGCTATGCACACGCACCGGGGACACCGTGCGCTCCACCGCATAACACGGTGCCTGCCCGGTCCCTCTCTCTCTCCGGTAAACACAGAAAGTTGGCGCAGGTCTCCTATCTGACTTCGCCACAGTCCCCATGTGCCTCCCCCAATAAGTTTTTGGGGCTGCCTCTCGGGCTTCCAGCTGCGCCGCCGTGCTGCCTCCTCATAGGCTTTCGCTCATAGGCTCCTCATCGGCTTTCCCTGCCTCCAGCTCAGCCTTGGGGCGGCAATATTCTCCAGCCTGTGTCCATGGTCCCTTGCCGTCCAGAATCTCCTCCGACGTCCATGAGTCCTGCGATCGCTGCTGCTGCCCGTTACCACGCTGCTTGGTCCTTTTGTGGTGGGTGTTTCTGTAAGGGATCTCGTCCTCCTCTTCTGAGGAGGAGAAGCGAGAAGGATTGGAGGACCAAAACGCAGCGTCGTAAGTGTCCATAATTTAATTAAGCAAAAATGAACACTGAACAAAAACAATAAGCAACAAACGAACAGTCCCGTAATGGGAATGACAAACACTAAACAGGAAATATACTAAAAAGAAACCCACGTGGAAAAAGGCTACCTAAGTATGATTCTCAATCAGAGACAACTAACGACACCTGCCTCTGATTGAGAACCATACTAGGCCGAATACAAAAACCAACATAGAAAAACAAACATAGACTGCCCACCCCAACTTACGCCTTGACCATACTAAAACAAAGACAAAACAAAGGAACTAAGGTCAGAACGTGACACCTTAACCAACAATACTGTTTTTTTTAAGTCAGAAAATATTTGCTAGAAAATAATAAAAAATAATAAAAACAATAATGAGACTATATGCAGGGGGTACCGGCACTGAGTCAATCTGCGAAGGTACAGGTTAGTAAATGTATGTAATATGTTCATGTAGGTAGGGGTCAAGTGACTATAAATAGATAAAAAGCAGCGAGTAGCAGCAGTGTAAAAAAGGGTGTCAATACAAATAGTCTGGGTATCCATTTGATTAACTGTTTAGCAGTCTAATTGCTTGGGGGTAGAAGCTGATATGGAGGCTTTTGGACCTAGACTTGGCACTCCGGTTCTGCTTAACCCACGGTAGCAGAGAGAACAGTCTATGACTAGGATGGCTGGAGTCTTTTTTAGGGCCTTCCTCTGACACTGCCTAGTATATAGGTCCTGATGTCAGGAAGCTTGGCCTCAGTGATGTACTAGATCGTACAAACTACCCTCTGTAGCGCATGCAGTCGTATGCTGAGCAGTTGCCATACCAAGCGGTGACGCAACCAGTCAGGATTCTCTTGATGGTGCAGCTGTAGAACTTTTTGAGGATCTGCGGACCCATGCCAAATATTTTATTATCCTGAGGGGGAATAGGAGTTGTTGTGCCCCGTCGATGTGAATGGGGGCGTGCTCGGCCTCCCTTTACCTGGAGTCCACAATCAGCTCTTTTGTCTTGCTCACGTTGAGGGAGAGGTTATTGTCTCTGACCTCCACCCTGTAGGCTGTCTCATCATTGTTGGTGATCAGGCCTACCACCGTTGTGTTGTAGGCAAATGTAAGGACGTTGCTGGAGTCGTGCATTGCCATGCAGTCGTGGGCGAACAAGGAGTACAGGAGGGGACTAAGCACAATCCCCTGAGGGGCCCCCGTGTTGAGGATCAGCATGGAAGATGTGTTGTTGCCTACCCTTATCACCAGGGGGCGACCCGTCAGGAAGTCCAGGATCCAGTTGCAGAGGGAGGTGTTTAGTCCCAGAGTCCTTAGCTTAGTGATGAGCTTTGAGGGCACTGTCTGTGCTGGTTCAAAACAGTTAACCCAAAATAAGCTGTCAGTGTTATTAAAAGTCTAATTGAAATATGTTCTCAGAATATTATTTAATTACCTTCAAGTAATGTATAATTTATTTTCTCAGAACATTACTAACACCTCCCAGGAAAAGTATCAGGGAACCATGGTAAAACGTTCTCAGAACCGGCAACTTCTGTTTTCAGAATGTTAAAAAAAACGTTCCGTTTTACTGGTTATTTAGGGCTTCATTCCCTAAAGAAATAAAGGTTAAATAAAAAAAATCATTATAATAATTCCCAGAGCCAATGGGAAACCAAAAACTGATGTTCCCCCAAGGAAACAAATGTGCTAGCTGGGCCTCAATTGCACTGTGTGTCAGTAGTATCCCTACACCTAGGCAAAGAGGAAGGAAGGAAGGAAGGAAGGAAGGAAGGAAGGAATGAATGAATGAATGAATGAATGAATGAATGAAAGGAAGGTGAAGAGCAGAGGAACAGACAGCAGAGGAACAGATGGGAAGACAGGGAATAGGGAGAGAGAGGAGGGATGAGAGATGAGAGAAAGAGGAGATCAAGGGAGGAGGGACTGTGATGCCAAATGAGCAGCTGGCGATCCACTGATGGCCATTCAATCACTGTGTCTCCCCCCTCTGGTGGGAGGTCAGAGAGGCTGGCTATTACTCTCCCTCTCTCTTTCAGAGAGTTATGTAATAGGGGTAATAAGGGAAAGGGGGGGGGGGGGGGGGGGGAATCCAGATTTTGGACACCTCTTCTCTGACCAGCTGGACTGACCAGTGGGTTGACATTGTGACATGGCTGTGTGTGTGAGAGAGCTCGACCTCCACTTGAGATACATGAAGGAGGGAGGAGAAAGGGGGAAATGGAGAGGGGGAAGATAGGGGGAGGAGGATGCCTTAATACTGTAGCAATACTGTAGCAATAGAGGAGGGACTCTCACAACCTACAGAGATAGGAGGGAGAAACAGGCCGGAAAATGAAACAGAGAGATGGAGAGAGAAAAATAAACTGAGACAGAGAGAAACAGAAGAAAGAGAGACAAGGAGTGTAAGAGGTTGTGAGAATAGTTTATTGAGAGGCAGAGAAAAAAAACGGAGACTGAAAAACAGCGATCCAGAGAGTAGCAGAGGAAGATGAAAAACAAGAAAGTGAGAGATTGGGGTTAGAAGGGTGGTGAAGCGGTATCAATGGATTTGGCCTGCTTTGAAAATCTCAATCCGTCTGGACAGGGGCGGAGGAGAAATTGACTTTTGTGTGGACATCCCATCGGAAAGCCATAAGGACCAGTCAGCTTGATTCCCTGCACTTTTATCCCCTCCAATTACTGCTTCTGAAAATCGTTATTCATCTCTTCCAGTTCAGTGATTGGTCTGGTCTGACATCCTCCCTAGAGTAACTCGATCACACACATGCATGCAAGCACACGTGCACACACGCCCACACAGACACGCACGCACGCACGCACGCACGCACGCACGCACGCACGCACGCACGCACGCACGCACGCACACACACACACACACACACACACACACACACACACACACACACACACACACACACACACACACACACACACACACACACACACACACAGGGAAACTCTCTCAAAGTAGTGCAGTTGTTAACAGCTATCTTTATTCATCAGACAGACAAGACAAGGAAAACCTCTGAAAGGAAAAGCATCAAAACTTTGTGCACAAAGATAGCAGCACTCAAGGAAAGGAAAGGAAAGGCATGCGATATATTGAAAGCATTGAAATGCACTTCTTATGCTGCAGTCGGATGAAGGGAGCGGGTGACAGAGAGATACAGAAAGACAGAGAGAGAGACAGAGACAGATAAATAGAGAGAGAGAGAGAGAGAGAGACATAGAGACTAAGAGAGACAGAGAGAGAGAGGGGGAGACAGTGAGAGAGAGAGAGAGAGAGAGAGAGAGAGAGAAACAGACAGAGAGAGAGAGAGACAGAGCGAGACAGAGGGAGACAGAGAGACAGAGAGCGACAGAGAGAAACCGACAGAGACCGAGAGACAGAGAGCAACAGACAGAGACAGAGTCACAGTCAGAGAGAGTCAGTGAGAGACAGAGGGTGTGTGAGCATGAGACAGGGTGAGGAATAGGGAAGTGAGATCAAGGGACAGTGTGAGAGAAGGAGAAAGAGAGAGCGAAAGACAGAGTCAGGGAGACAGAGGGCAGCAAGAGAGAAAGAAAGAAGTAAGGAAGAGAAGGGGTGCTGAGAAATAAGGATGTAGGATAAGACAGAGGTAAATGAGTGTAGGTGTTTCACAGGAGGCAGAAAGAGAGAGAGAAGAGAATAAACCAAGAAGGAGAGAACTAGAAAGAGGTGAAACAACACTGAAGGAATAGAGTAGGTTAAATACAGAAAGTGAGAGAGAGGGAGAGAGTGTAGATGGACTCTGAACTTTCCAAGCAGTTCAAATGCAGTCAACTTAGTGAATGTAAACTTCTGATCACCAGGAATTGTGATACAGTGAATTATAAGTGAAATAATCTGCTTGTAAACAATTTTGGAAAAATTACTTGTGTCATCCACAAAGTAGATATAGAAAAATTGATAAAATAATACAAAATAAAGAGGAATAGAGCGTATAGGCAGACGTTAGATGACTGGTGGTCTCTACATTATTTGACCTCTTGTGACCCCTATCCTCTTCCTCTTGATCTGTTGCTCTGTTTGGTAGATTGATGATGTCTGAGTAATCCCTTAAAGTAGCGTCATCATGGCGATGAGAGATGAGTGACAGACAGATAGGGCTTATGCACATCAGAAGAGCATGACACAGTAATTCAATCATAAAGAGCACCCTGTTCCCTATAGAGTCCACTACTTTTGACCAGGGCCCCTAGGAAATAGGGTGCCATTTGGGATACATGCTATATGAAACTCACTGCTATAGGAATAGGAGAATGAGTATCATAGGCACTTCAAAAGTAGTCAATCTCACATCACTCAAGTAATCCGTAAATCCTGATATTAATTGATTCCTGAGTGTCAAACGTAGTGAACTACATGAGGGACTAGGGTGTCATTTGAGACACAGCCACCCCCCTCTCTACAACCTCTCCTAACAAATAGGAAGTAGAGAACAAGCTATACTTCCTGTAGTCCATCTACTTGGACTACAAATAGATGGACTACAAGTAGATGGACTACATCTACCACCTGGCTTTGTATTGAACTTTCTACATGACAGCTAATCCTGTTCTCACTGCAAGGCTCAATGCAGAACAACATCACAGCAACAAGACAACTGATGCCATCTCCACACCTTCCCTCTATTGCCCTTCCTCCCTCTCCTCCACGCCTACTCTCTATCCCTCCTGTCATCCGTCCATCCCTTCTGCTTATCAACAAGCCCGCTGATGCCCTCTCGTCTCCTCCATCCCTCTCTCCCTGGTAGTTTTTCTTCTCGTTTATTTATTGTGTAGATGATCTCAAGCTCTCAAATTGACTTGCTGGGATTGATTCAGGAAAGCCACCTATCTATCTTCTCACTCTCGCTTACCCTCCGTCTCTCTCTTTATATCTCTCTCTCCCTCCCTCTGTCTCTCACTCAAACAACTTTAATTAATTGAGCAGTCTCCCCAGAGCCCCGGCAAGCATCTTGAGAAAGAAAGAGAGGAGAGCGAAAAAAGCGAAGAGGAAAGGAAACAGAGAAACGGCAGGCTGACCTATTATCTACAGAGAGTGGTATAACCTAGACGATAAGAGAGACACCGTTGATGAAGCGAGAAAGAAGGACAAACTCTCACTCACTATGCCATGGAGGGGATGCAGGGGTGGGGGGACGGACTGACGCACTCCTCTCTTTGATGCCTGGAAGAACGGAACAGAACATAGCGAGGAGATGGGAGAGAGAGAGAGAGAGAGAGAGTAGTAGGAAAGTAGGAGATACTGGAGAGTAGGTGAAGAGATGGAGAGAGGACGTGAGCAAATGAATGGTGGGAGAAATGATTAATGATTAAAGAGATTGGAGAAAAGAGAGGGGAGGGGAGACAGAAAGAGAAATACAGGTCAGTGCAGGGTCTTGATGAGAGAGAAAGGGAAAGAGAGAGAGAGGATTGTGTGTTCTGCCTGTCGCAGTGGCCAGGGTTATGGAGAGGAAGGGGCTATTACATATTCAATGTGTGTGTGTGCGATAGAGAGGGTGCTCTTCTATTTGTCATCTTCTCCGTGGTCTTCGGTGACACCATGTTCATTTGCGAAATGGCCTAGTTGAGATTCAGGGGTCGATAGAACAAATAAAAGCCTGGCCTGGAGATAGAGAGATGGAGAGAGGCGGCGGGGGCAGCCATGGCTGCCCTCTTTCACCACCCATCCCCTCATCACTCTCTTCCTTTCAGCGAGAAAACTGTATTAGACGAAAGTGGTCAGGGGTTGATAATTGCGCTTGGATTGTTGTTTTTTTTTATACTGGCTGCCAAGGCTGTGAGTAACTGGTGAAAGAAGTCGGGCACAGGAGAGCTGAGATGCGTGGACAAGGTATTTAATTCAAGAAAAACACCAGTATAAACACAATACTCTGGTGCTGGAAAAATACCGGTACCACGAAATAAACGGGCGTAAATAACAAAACCTGGCAACAATATACCAGCCGTCAGATACAGCCTTACAATAAAACAAACACGCACACAAACATGGGGGAAACCAGAGGGTCAAATAATGAACATGTACTGTGGGAATTGAAACCAGGTGTGTAAAAAACAAAGACAAAACAAATGGAAAATTAAAAGTGGTTCGGTGATGGCTAGAAGGCCAGGGACCGACTCTGGCGGAAGTCGTGACACTGGCTATTGAGTGGCTTATTTAAAGCTACTATTCCTAGCTTGTTTCTTGGGACCTTTTAGAACCTTTAAGGGCAGTGAGTGAGGGCTTTGTTTCTCTCGACAGCAGTCGCCTTAATGCTTTCAGGCATCAGTTTAAAATCTGCATGGCTCCCGCAGTGTTGTGAAGCCGAGGGGCATTTTGTCAATATCGCTCACGTTAACCTGTTACTTGGTATATCCCCCCACATAGAGGGTACACTGGGCTCACGTTCAAGACACGCTGATGATGAGAGAGGACATACTGTACACTACCAGTCAAAAGTTTGGACACACCTACTCATTCAAGGGTTTTCTTTATTTGTACTATTTTCTACATTGTAGAATAATAGCGAAGACATCAAAACTATGAAATAGCGCATACAGAATCATGTAGTAACCAAAAAAGTGTCAAAAAAATGAAAATATATTTAATATAGCAATCCTTTTCCTTGATGACAGCTTTGCACACTCTTGGCATTCTCTCAACCAGCTTCACCTGGAATGCTTTTCCAACAGTCTTGAAGGGGTTCCCACATTTTCTGAGCACTTGTTGGCTGCTATTCCTTCACTCTGCAGTCCAACTCATTCCAAGCCATCTCAATTGTGTTGAGGTTGGGTGATTGTGGAAGCCAGGTCATCTGATGCAGCACTCCATCACTCTCCTTCTTGGTCAAATAGCCCTTACACAGCCTGGAGTGTGTTGGGTCATTGTCCTGTTGAAAAACAGAACAGGGCAAATTTGGACTCATCAGACCAAAGGACAGATTTCCACTGGTCTAATGTCCATTCCCTGTGTTTCTTGGACCAAGCAAGTCTCTTCTTCTTATTGGTGTCCTTTAGTAGTTGTTAGTTTGCAGCAATTTGACCAGGAAGGCCTGATTCACCCAGTCTACTCTGAACAGTTGATGTTCAGATGTATCTGTTACTTGAACTCTGTAAAGCATTTATTTAGGCTGCAATCTGAGGTGCAGTTAACTCTAATAAATGTAGTGAAATGTTCCACATTGACTGAACTTCAAGCCTTAAAGTAATGATGGACTGTCATTTCTCTTTGCTTAATTGAGCTGTTCTTGCCATAACACGGTCTTTTACCAAATAGGGCTATCTTCCCCCTGACAACACAACTGATTGGCTTAAACGCATTAAGAAGGAAAGAAATTCCACAGATTAACTTTTAACAAGACACACCAGTTAATTGAAATGCATTCCAGCCAACCTCATGAAGCTGGTTGAGAGAATGCCAAGAGTGTGCAAAGCTGTCATCAAGGCAAATGTTTGTTACTTTGAAGAATCTCAAATATAAAATATCTTTGTTTATTACTTTTTTGGTTACTACATGATTCCATATATTCTATAATGTAGAAAATAGTAAAAATAAAGAAAAACCCTTGAATGAGTAGGGGTGTCCAAACTTTTGACTGATACTGTAGAGACATACAATGCTTTTTAGACAGAGCCAGGTTTGATGTGTTTTTATGGAAAAATCCAAGGTTCAGAATAGAGGAGATGCACTGAACTGCCATCAAGGGATACTTGGGGATTGTGGCAATGAAGCCCTTTATCTTCTTTCCCAGAGCCAGATGAACTCGTGGATACCATTTTATATCTCTGCCTGCAGTTTGAAGGAAGCTTGCTATCTAGCATTAGCGCAGTGACTGGAAGTCTATGGTAACAGCATCTACGGTCACAGCTGCTGTTACCGTCAGTGCCCAAATTGTAAATGAGGAGGGGCCGGAACAACAAATGAGCACAAGAAGGGGGTGACCTGGGGTGCTCTGAGGTAACGGGAATGCACGAAGAAGAAAACAATCTGCTTTATAACAAAGCTGTGCATATCATTGTATTTGCGGCGTTGCATAGAGCATTTAGAGTAGAGGCGCTCACAGAAGATGCACAAACTTATTTTGTACTTGGGTCCAGGAAGAATTTGGTATTTTCTAAACACGTTTTATGCGATTCTACCTAATTGTATATGACTGGAAGCTTTCGCAGACCACCGCACAAATGATCGAACTGACAGGCTACTTTGACATTGACAAATGAAGAATCTGAGTGTCACACCCTGACCATAGTTTGCTTTGTATGTTTCTATGTTTTGTTTGGTCAGGGTGTGATCTGAGTGGGCATTCTATGTTACATGTCTAGTTTGTCTATTTCTATGTTTGGCCTGATATGGTTCTCAATCAGAGGCAGGTGTTAGTCATTGTCTCTGATTGGGAACCATATTTAGGTAGCCTGTTTGGTGTTGGGTTTTATGGGTGATTGTTCCTGTCGCTGTGTTTGCACCAGATAGGGCTGTTTTGGTTTTTCACATTTCTTGTTTTGTTAGTCTATTCCTGTATAGTTTCTTTATTAAAGAACCATGAATAATCACCACGCTGCGTTTTGGTCCGCCTCCCCTTCACCGCAAGAAAACCGTTACACTGAGATCATTAACCTCCTCGTCTTGAATCCATCAATACCCTTGATGTGTGGAGACATATATTGTACAATACGAGGAGTTCCTAGAAAAGCTTTCCAGTTTCACTGACTCACCCAATGATGCGCAGCTCACTCGCGGGTGATGGCCGACACTCTCGTGCTAAAAGCCTCTCTCTTGTTTCACTTTGTCAAACATTGTTTTCTCAATAGGCCTATTTGGAAGTTGATAAAACATATTTTGGTGGCCTACAATCAGATTAGAGTTTTCTCTTTTCAGCAGGAGCCATTTGCTTTCCAAAGTGTTTTTCCATGATAGTATTTGGAATATTGCGAAAGGCTTGTTGCATGCTGTTCACTGGCAGATATGCCAAGCGTTCCTGGGCTCTATGCTTTGTTATTGGTCGACATGAACACAATCCACAGCTAAGCAATTTTTTTTAATTAAGCTATTGATCCTCTGTGGCAAAATGATTGGCCTACTCCTGGAGTAGTATTCTGCATTATTTAACCTATTGTTTATTATTTAATAACAGACGGCAGTAATTCTATAACTTTGGCAAATTTATTTCAAGTAATCAGAGGTGCTGCAGCTCCTCCAGCACACTTCCCGCGGCTATGATTCCATAAGGGAACAAATGATGAACTGCAAAGCTGGCAAGATAAGAGTTGCAAGCTCATGTCTAGTAGAGAAAATGATACAGGCTATAATGTTGCACAAACCAAAAGCCCAGGCTGGCACAACACTAATGAAATCTTAGAATATTAGGCACCGGCTGAAAATCAACGTTTTCAAATTACATATTTTAGGTGCAGGAAAATGAATGAGGCGGCATCTGGAATTATACTTTTTTTCATTGTCAACTGTGATTTTTTTTTCTCATGAAGAGGTACCGTATCCGGACAAATAGGTTCCGGAACGAAACCGTCCAGAACAGAGAGGTGCCAGATCCTGCCAAAATCCCAGAAGTATCCCTTTACAAAGAGAAAAAAGAAAGTGGGAAAGGAGAAAGGAGAAAGAACGCGGGTTTACAGTGTTGTTAAAGATGAATTCTGCAGGTTTCACTCCGTAATGAATTCCATAGGCTTAAAGCCTTCTGTTCTCTCTCTCTCCTTCTTTCGTACTCTTTCTTATCTTGCTCTCTCATCTCTCACTCTCTTTATCTCTCTCACTCACCTTTCCCCTCTCTCTCAGTTTCTCTCTCACTCTTTCTGTCTTTTGCCCCTTCTCTCTCTTTCTCAGACTTTCCTTTTCCCCCTCTCTCTTTATCTTTCCCTCTTTCTTTCTCTCTTCTCTCCTCCCCCCCCCCCTCTCTCTCTCTCTCTCTCTCTCACACACTTTCCTTTCCCCCTCTCCCTTTATCTCTCTCTTCCTGGTCACTCTGACCCGCAGGTGGAACAGAGAGGCTTTGTTGTTCTTAAACTTCTGACTATCTTCCTCTCTTTCTTTTTTCACTGACGGATGGAGGTAGGAATGAAACGAGAGGAGGCTGTAATTGTGTTTTTCAAACACTGAGAATGTTTTTAGAAAGCAACAACATGTGCAGACTGCTCTAACACGTCTCTATCTCCTTCCTTCACTCTGCCCCTCCCCCTCTATATTTCCCTCCCTTGTGTCTGTTTTGCAGTGCAGTTCAACTTGATTCCTGTGGGACTGAGGATAGTAGCCATCCAGAGCACTAAGACAGGGCTCTACATTGGGATGAACAGCGATGGATACCTCTACACCTCAGTATGGCAACCCCTTATTAATTAAGTTATGACACTATCAACACCACTTATACCATAGTAATAACATCTGTACACGTCAGTATGGCAACCTCTGATTAATTAAGTTATGACAGTTACAGAAACCTGAATAATAGTCTACATAGTCTTGATTTTTCAAATGACTGCCTCGCCTGGTTCACCAACTACTTCTCAGATAGAGTTCAGTGTGTCAAATCGGAGGGCCTGTTGTCCGGACCTCAGGCGGTCTCTATGGGGGTACCACAGGGATCAATTCTCGGGCAGACTGTTTTCTCTGTATTTATCAATGATGTCGCTCTTGTTGCGGGCGATTCTCTGATCCACCTCTACGCAGACGACACCATTCTGTATACATCGGGCCCTTCGTTGGACACTGTTAACTAACCTCCAGATGAGCTTCAATGCCATACAACCCTCCTTCCGTGGCCTCCAACTGCTTTTAAATGCTAGTAAAACTAAATGCATTCTCTTCAACCGATTGCTGCCCGCACCCGCCCGCCTGACTAGCATCACTACTCTGGACGGTTCTGACTTAGAATATGTGGACAACTACAAATACCTAGGTGTCTGGTTAGACTGTAAACTCTCCTTCTAGACTCACATTAAGCATCTCCAATCCAAAATGAAATCTAGAATTGGCTTTCTATTTCGCAACAAAGCCTCCTTCACTCATGCTGCCAAACATACCCTCGTAAAACTGACTATCCTACCGATCCTTGATTTCGGCGATGTCATTTACAAAATAGCCTCCAACACTCTACTCAGCAAACTGGATGTAGTCTATCACAGTGCCATCCGTTTCGTCACAAAGTTCCATATACTACCCACCACTGCGACCTGTATGCGCTCGTTGGCTGGCCCTCACTACATACTCGTCACCAAACCCACTGGCTCCAGGTCATCTACAAGTCTTTGCTAGGTAAAGCCCTGCCTTATCTCAGCTTATTGGTCACCATAGCAACACCCTGCCGTAGCACACGCTCCAGCTGGTATATTTCACTGGTCATCCCCAAAGCCAAATTCCTTTGGCTGCCTTTTCTTCCAGTTCTCTGCTGCCAATGACTGGAATGAATTGCAAAAATAACTGAAGCTGAAAACATATATCTCCCTCTCTAACTTTAGGCATTAGCTGTCAGAGCAGCTAACCAATTACTGTACCTGTTCACAGCCAATCTGTAAATAGAACACCCAACTATCTCATCCCCATATTGTTATTTATCATCTTGTTCTTTTGCACCCCAATATCTCTACCTGCACATCATCATCTGCACATCTATCACCCCAGTGTTAATGCGAAATTGAATTATTTTGCCTCTATGGCCTATTTATTGCCTTACCTCCCTAATCTTCTACATTTGCACACACTGTACATAGATGTTTCTATTGTGTTATTGACTGTACGTTCGTTTATGTGTAACTCTCTGTTGTTGTTTTTGTTGCACTGCTTTGCTTTATCTTGGACAGGTCGCAGTTGCAAATGAGAACTTGTTCTCAACTGGCCTACCTGGTTAAATAAAGGTGAAATAAAAAAAATCATTAAAAAATAGTAGGCAGGAAGTACCTGAATGTTCAACGTTGGTTTGACCAATCGGAATCTATGCTTCAAGATTGTTTTGATCACACGGACTGGGATGTGTTCCGGGTTGCCTTTGAAAATAGTATCGACGTATACACTGATGGCACAGCCATCTAAGGCACTGCTTCACAGCATTGTTCGGATAAGGGGAGAGTTTGGCCGGCCAGGATGTCCTTGTCCCGCTGCACTCTAGTGACTTGTGGCAGGCTGGATGCATGTATCCTGACTTTGGTCAGCAGTTGT
This sequence comes from Oncorhynchus mykiss, assembly GCF_057628025.1. Taxonomy (NCBI): domain Eukaryota; kingdom Metazoa; phylum Chordata; class Actinopteri; order Salmoniformes; family Salmonidae; genus Oncorhynchus; species Oncorhynchus mykiss. The sequence goes on from NC_143030.1 coordinate 21,913,198, forward strand.
TTCCTCTGACACATTGGCATGGGTGTCTTCCGGGTTAAGCGAGCAGTGTGTTAAGAAGCTTTGCGGCTTGGCAGGATCGTGTTTCAGAGAACTAATTCGACATTCTTTCGACATTCGACATTCGCCTCTCCCGAGTCTGTACGGGGGATGCAGTGATTATCGTTGTCTCTGATTGGGGATCATATTTAGGCAGCCATTTCCCCTTTGTGCTTTGTGGGATCTTGTCTAGGTATAGTTGCCTGTCAGCACTTCATTGAGCTTCACGTTTCGTTTAACACTTTGTTTTTCTTTGAGTTTCTTTTCCTAATAAAGAGGATGGAAATATACCACGATGCGTCTTGGTCCACTCCTTATAACGATTGTAACAATTGCAGCATTCATGCAAAACTGAAAGTGTGAATCACCTCATTTAACCACGGCAAGGTGGCTGGGAACATGGACATGCACAATCAGACCAGCTATAAGGGAATCAAAGGTGCAAAACGACAATACAGGGACAAAGTCGTCTCAGACAAAAGACGTATGTGACAGGGACTCCAGACAATCACGGATTATAAAGGGAAAGTCAGCCACGTCTCGGACACTGACACCTCTCTCTCGGACAAGCTAAACATCTTCGCCCACTTCGAATAAAACACTGAGCCGCAAAAACACAAGCCACTGCTTCTAACGAGGACAGTGAGATCTCGTTCTCTGTGGCCGAGGTGATTAAGACGTTTAAGCGTGTTAACCCTCACAGGGCTGTCGGCCCAGACAACATCCCAACCCATGTCCTCAGAGCATGTGCAGACCAGCTGGCTGGAGTGTTTACGGACATATTGAATCTCGCCCTATCCACCATTGTTCCTGTACCCAAGAAAGCGAAGATAACTGAACTAAATCGCCCCTAAGCACTCACGTCTGTCATCATGAAGTGCTTTGAGAGGCTAGTTATTTTAAGGATCATATAACCTCCACCCTACCCGACACCCTAGACCAACTACAATTGCATACCTCCCCAACAGATCCATGGATGATGCAAACACAATCGCACTGCACACTGAAATACCTGTAAAAATGCTGTTGATCGATTACAGCTCAGCTTTCAACACCATAGTGCCCTCCAAGCACTAATCTCTGGGCCCTAGGTCTGAATCCCTCCCTGTGTCCTGGACTTCCTGACGGGCTGACCCCAAGTGGTGAAGGTAGAAAACAACACCTCCGCCACGCTGATCCTCAACACGGAGGTCCTTAAAGGGTGCGTGCTCAGCCTCCTGCTGTACTCCCTATTCACCCATTACTGCATGGCCACGCACATCTCCAACTCAATCATCAAGTTTGCTGATGACACAACAGTGATAAGCCTGATTACCAACAATGACGAGACAGTCCTGAGGGAGGAGGTGAGGGCCCTGGCGGAGTGGTTCCAGGACATAACCTCTCCATCAACGACAACAAAACTAAGGAGCGGATCATGGACTTCAGGAGACAACAGAGAGAGAACGCCCCAATCCACATCAACTGCTCAACCAAATTTGGCTTGGCTGTCCTCGGCTTAGCTGCCAGCGATTACAGCCTTGAGTGTTCTTGGGTATGACTCTACAAGCTTGGCACAACTCTATTTGTGGAGTTTCTCCCATTCTCTGCAGATCCTCTCAAGCTCTGTCGGGTTGGATGGGGAGCGTTGCTGCACAGATATCGTCGCACACAGCCACTCCTCCTCCTCTAGGAAGAGTCTTGGCGGTTCCAGACTTCTTCCATTTAAGATTGATGGAAGCCACGGTGTTCTTGGGAACCTTCAGTGCTGCAGACATTTTTTGTTACCCTTCCCCATATCTGTGCCTCGACACAATCCTGTCCCAGAGCTCTAAGGACAATTCCTTCAACCTCAATCAATCTTGCATGCTTTCTCAAACAGCTGTAACTGAATATGCATTTGTAAATCAAGTCCTTTCTTGAGTTGGGCTCTGGGATGTAACAACCGTTGAGCTTATGGTTGATTGTGGGGGAAAGGGTTTGTTTGTTTATATGTGTGTGTGTGTGTGTGTGTGTGTGTCCGTCCCACATCTACTGCTAGGGGGTAAGGATGTTAGGGAACATATCGGATGAATCACAATAATTGTTAGCTTGACAAAAATGTAATGCAATGGCAATCCTGGTTATAGGTAACAATCCTTTGCATGAACTGTTGACATTATTACTCGTATTAATTGCTAATGATGGAAAAAAAGACATGTAAGAGTTTTGAATATGCACTACTGTTCAAAAGTTTGCGGACACTTAGAAAGGTCCTTATTTTTTAAAGAAAAACTCATTTTTTGTCTATTAAAATAACATCAAATTGATCAGAAATACAGTGTAGACATTGTTAATGTTGTAAATGAGTATTGTAGCTGGAAACAACAGATTTTTTATGGAATATCTACATAGGCGTACAGAGAACCAAAATCAGCAACCATCACTCCTGTGTTCCAATGGCACGTTGTGTTAGCTAATACAAGTGTATCATTTTAAAAGGCTAACTGATCATTAGAAAACCTTTTTGCAATGATGTTAGCACAGCCGAATACTGTTGGATTAAAGAAGATATAAAACTGGCCTTCTTTAGACTAGTTGAGTATCTGGAGCATTAGCATTTGTGCGTTCGATTACAGGCTCAAAATGGCTAGAAACAAAGAACGTTCTTTTGAAACTCGTCAGTCATTTCTTGTTCTGAGAAATGAAGGCTATTCCATGTGAGAAATTGCCAAGAAACTGAAGATCTCGTACAATGCTTTGTACTACTCTACTCACAGAACAGCGCAAACTGTCTCTAACCAGAATAGAAAGAGGAGTGGGAGGCCCCGGTGCACAATTGAGCAAGAGGACAAGTACATTGGAGTGTCTAGTTTGAGAAACAGACGCCTCACAAGTCCTCAACTGGCAGCTCATTAAATAGTACCTGCAAAACACCAGTCTCAACGTCAACAGTGAGGAGTCAACTCCGGGATACTGGCCTTCTAGGCAGAGTTGGAACGAAAAAGACATATCTCAGACTGGCCAATAAAAACAAAAGATTAGGATGGGCAAAGGAACACAGACAGAGGAACTCAGCCTAAAAGGCCAGCATCACCCTGATTTAACTTATTTGGGACTGGGTGGCAGTATTGAGTAGCTTGGATGAATAATGTGCCCAGAGTAAACTGCCTGCTACTCAGGCCCAAAAGCTAGAATATGCATATAATTAGTGGAAATGGATAGAAAACACTCTGAAGTTTGTAAAACAGATTGAGTTCTGTTATACTCATAGACATCATTCATATGGCAGGCAAAAACCTGATACAAAATCCAACCAGGAAGTACAAAATCGGAGTTTTGAGGTTTTTTGCCTATCCAATATACAGTGTTGATGGGGTCATATTGCACTTCCTAAGGCTTCCACTAGATGTCAACAGTCTTTAGAACCTTGTTTCAGGCTTCTACTACGAAGGGGGAGCGAATAAGAGCTGTTTGACTAAGAGGTCTGGCAGAATGCCATGAGCTAAGTCAGGTGCGTGGCCATGAGAGCGAGCTGCATTCCTTATAATTTCTAAAGACAAAGGAATTGTCCGGTTGAAACATTATTGAAGATTTATGATAAAAACATCCTAAAGATGGATTCTATACATCGTTTGACATGTTTCTACAAACTGTAATGTAACTTGTTTGACTTTTCGTCTGAACTAATTGCTCACACATTGTGCATTTGGATTACTGGGCTAAACGAGCGAACAAAAGGGAGGTATTTGGACATAAATGATGGACTTTATCGAACAAAACAAACATATATTGTGGAACTGGGATTCCTGGGAGTGCATTCCGTTGAAGATCATCAAAGATAAGTGAATATTTATAACGCTATTTCTAAGTTTTGTGACTCCTCTCCTCAGTTGGAAAATAGCTGTATGTTTTTCTGTGGCTTGGCGCTGACCTAATATAATCGCAGGGTGTGCTTTCGCCGTAAAGCCTTTTTGAAATCTGACACAGCGGTTGCATTAAAAAGAAGTTTATCTTTAAAATGGTGTATAATACTTGTATGTTTGAGGAATTTTAATTATGAGATTTCTGTTGTTTTGAATTTGTCACCCTGCAATTTCACTGGCTGTTGGCGAGGTGGGAGGCTAGCGTCCCACATATCCCAGAGAGGTTTAACTTGTTAGTCATATCCCAATCTATTTGCTTATGATCTTGCCCGCACCTAGCAAACAGTTATTTAAATGATATGAGAACAAAAATATGATTTTTTTTTGGGGGGGGGGGGGGGGAACTGCAAGCCAGACAAAATTAAACGGCCGTATTTATAAAATGAATATGAATTCAGAGGGCAGAAATGATTAAATATTAAAGCATTAGACCTCTCACTAATGGGTTTAGTCATACAAAAGTTATACTAACAAATTAATAAGAATGCCTCACCCAATGTTCAAGAATGGCCTTTTTCCCTTTATTCAGATTACAAAATCACACTCCCAAATAATCTCCCAAATATCGCTCTTTTTAAAACAATCAATAGAAAGTTGATTGCAATTTCAATTTCATCCACCAGAAAAAACTAAAACAAATAATACAACAAATATTGTGGTTAAACTGAAATATAATAAAATATTTTACAAAATGTTTAAAAAAGGTATAATCGTTGTAAATGATGTCGTAAATGGGGCTGGTGGAGTAATGTCACATATGCAGCTAACAAAAATATATAGAAATGTCTGCCCTACCCAGAATTACAACCAATTAATTGCACTAAACTAATTGCAGTATTACTGCAAAAATAGAAGAGGAAAGTGGAAGGGGGAAAAGTATGGAACTTGTCTGTCGACCCTGCATTAAAGACAATAATTGGTTAAACAAAATTGTGATAAATAAAAAGTATACCAGTTTCATTTAAGTACCAAAAAATGTACAGCTGTGCCATGTAGATTGCAAAATAGTTGGGAAGAGTGTTACATTCGTCGTTTGAATGAGGAGACCAAGGTGCAGTGTGGTAGGCAAACATCTTACTTTTATTGAAATGAACACTGAAAAACAAAAAACAAAATTAATGTAAAGTTCTGCAGACTACACAGCAACTATACAAAATCAAGATCCCACAAACTAAGGTGGGAAAAAGGCTGCCTAACTATGATCCCCAAACAGCGATCTGATTGGGAAACATACCAGGCCAACATAGAAAATACAACACAGATTGCCCACCCTAGTCACACCCTGACCTGTCCAAATAGAGAGTAAAAAGGCTCTCTAAGGTCAGGGCGTGACAAAGAGATTCACATGGTTTATGAACAGATACGCAAAACAACACCAGATTCAAAACTTTGAATTTTTCAATTTAAATTATTATCCAAAATTCTTGCAACCAATATAATGCTATATATATGGGGAATACAATCTTCCCTGCACTGCAGATTTTGCTGTGTAGAGACATTTTCATTAGATCATTTGTTTTTGGTATAATTTGTTTTGGTTCATAAGTAGCTTGTTTTTGGTCACAGGTGCAGGAATTGCTGAATAATTGCAACATTTACCTGGAGCTAACTCTGCAGATAGCACTTGTCAGGACTCTCGCTCCTGGGTGAGTATCAAAGATAGCCCTCCTCTCTCCCACCAGAGAGGAAGAGGGGGAGTGGAGCCGGTTCTATGACTCTAAAATGACCGGTTGTAAACTTTCTCTCTCTGGACATGCAGTATGGAGAAGTCAAAATCCTTGTGTATAGAGAATCTAACGCCAAAACTCCAACATCCTAAAGTGGATAATGAAAAAATATTTCCAACATAAATAATGTGGGAAATGGTTGATGGGGATCCAAACACTAAATCCTGTCAAACATTTATTGTTTTGTGATATCATTAAGGACGGTACAACTAAATATCTGTAACTCTACAAATGTTTACGTCCCAGTTTTCAGAAATACATCTAAATGTTGTAAAACATATGATTACATATGAAACTATTTGATGAAAGGGTATTTTAGCCTTCTAAATTAGATAATTGTTTTTCATAGAAACTTTGCTAAGTCAGTAACCATACCCACGTGAGCACAGACATTGTGGCAATGTGATGGAACCGCCCTCCAAGGCGAGTGCATTAAAGGACTCGCTGAAGAATTAAAATATTAGATCAGAAAGCGTGGCGCTTTGGCTACACATTGAAATGGTTGCAATTTAAATACAGACCAGTGTGACTGGCAGCGTGAGCTGAATGTCACAAAATGGTAACCCCTCTGAAACTCAACAGAGAAGAAGAAGACTAGACTAAGATATGCACCACCTGCAGCTCTGCATATCACGTAGTGTAGGAAACTTGACCATGTATAATGTATTTCTGTGTGATTATTTAGTTAGTTTGCAAATAAATAATTAAGACAATTTGTGTATCGCTGAATCATCATTTAGACTAGGGTTCGTGCAGATTTGAAGTCATCGACGTTCAGAATGAGACTGATACGAGGTAAAAATGATTAATGGATGACTGGTATGATAACGATATATTCTGATGTATTCTTGAGTTAATTCGGGAAATGGTAACTCTTTAAACAAACTTTATCCGTGGTGCCCCAAGTTTACTAATGAGTTAATTTTTACATGATTAATTGAATCACGTAATTATTAAACATTGTTCATTGATTTGATAAAATAACCGTCATCATTTTAATGATAGTCACGTCAATAGTCACGTTTTGGTGATCCAAAAAGTCATAGTCAATCGATCAAAAATATCATAATACTTTTAGCTAAAAAATGTTTTTAACTTACAATCTGTAGAAATTATGAGAATAGAAAGGTTCAGAACTTTTGTGAAACATCAACAGCACAGTTAGAAATAGAAAATAGAAATTCAATATGGATGGTGTTAAGAGATGGATGGGAGGGGTTGAAAGGAGCTGAAGGTTGGGAATAATGACAACAAATAACAACAAGATAACTACTGTAAATCATAATGTGTCCATAAAATGTATTTTGGTTCAGAACTTTTGTGAAAGAAATAGAGGGGAGAGGTTGAGGTTAGAGGAAGGACGGGAGTAAAAACAAACACAATATAACTATCGTAAAATAGACTCTGCCCGTAAAATGTATATAATATGTATAATCTGGAAGTAGAAGCCTAAGCGTTGTCGTTCACTAGTTTACTCCAATTAGGGGAAGGGTGGTAGGATTAGAACACAATTAAATATATATTTTTTTAAAATTGTACATACAGTACATTGTAGAATATAGTAAAGACAGACAAACTATGAAATAACACATATGGAATCATGTAGTAACCAAAAGAGTGTTAAACAAATCAAAATATATTTTATGTATGAGATTCTTCAAAGTAGCCACCCTTTGCCTTGATGACAGCTTTGCACACATTGGCATTCTTTTGACAAGCTTCATGAGGTAGTCACCTGGAATGCATTTCAATGAATCTGTATGCCTTGTTAAAAGTTAAGAAAAAGTTAAGTACAGGAAGAATGGTGGACATCTTGAAGCATGTGGGGAGAGCAGACTGGGATAAGGAGTGTCGTGTCTTTACTATCATTAACTGAAGACATAGTTGTTTTCAAAGATTCTCTGTAGCAATACGTGATTATACTGATTAATCATGTAACTTTAATTACTAGGAAGTCGGGGCATCAAGGAAAAATATTCGGATTACAAAGCTATTATTTCCTAAAATAACTTTTCAGATATTTTATCTGATCAATTAGTCTTCGAATTAATGAATTATTTACTTCACGTTAGTCTCATTCCAAACGTCGTAAATTGTTGGTTATCTGCACGAACCCAGTCTTCACTATGAGTAATCCATACATCGATTGTCTGAAGTAATTTATTTATTACTAACTAAGTAATTCACAGAAATGCATAAACAAACAAACAATCAAGGTAAATGTGGTTACATGAAATGAGAATGTGCCCTAGTGGGCTAAACCGGCATGTCGGCTTGTTAGACAAAAGGGGAAGTGGGGGTTGACTAAGAAGTCACTACAAAGTGATAATTATAACAATTGAAATGTTAATCCTTTGCACATGAACGCTCACTCATTCGAGAACAATTGCAATCAATATATATATTTACATTCAGCAAGTTCATTTATTTTGTAGAATTGTCCGCCTCTCTCCCTATCTCTCTTTGTCTTGGTTATATTGGATATTTCAGGGTGACATTCATTCGTTTCGTTATAGAATGGATGTTTCGGCGGTTGTCGTTCTTCGCGTTCAATGATACTGAATTCCTAGCTGCAGACTAGTAATTAATATCAAAGACTTGTTCTTATTCTGTTGGTATTGATAGTTTAACCATGTGGTATGGTTAAAAGATTCAGCAAGGGTCTACAACCTTTGTACTTTCCTAATGGAGAAAAACATGGTCTGCAACCTTTAGCCATCTCGTAAATGAGGTAAGGTCGGTTCTGCTGATCAAAAACCCGAGTGGGGGTTTTATTCGGAAGTCAGAAAAGGGCTGTCCCAGGATGCCTGACCCTAACTGGGCTCAGGGGCAGTCCTCTAATTTAGTAAACTCAAATCCCCTTTTTGAGTTTTCCTTCATTAAACAGTCCAAACTCATATTACACAATTTTACAAACAGTATCATACTCACTCATTCATCTTATACAACAATTAAGTGTAAACCTCATATCTGAGGATATTATATAAACAGCGTTATGGTAATGTGGCCACACTGTCTCCCATAAGCTTCCCCAAGTTGTGACAAACGGACCAGTTCGTTGCTGGATTCTTCACCGATCTTTTATACTTTCTCCGGAACATGAAATTTGTTCGTACCTCAAGTTCTGTGAGGTGGAAGGAATTGCTTTGTTCTCTATGACAATTTACTCTGAGGAGATCCTCAGGAATTTACGACGTCTCTCTGACCACGTAGTTGAAGGAGGCAAGGGGGAGGCAGGGAGTGGGGCTTGCTATACCCAAAGAGGCCAACGTCATGACAGGAGCGATTGAATATGTTTGTAAACACTCCAGTCAGTTGGTCTGCACATGCTCTGAGGTTGCGGCTATGGATGCTGTCTGGGCCGACAACCTTGCGAGGGTTAAAACGCTTAAATGTCTCGCTCATGTCGGCCACGGAGAAGGAGAACCCACAGTCCTTGGTAGCTGGCCACATCAATTGCACTGTGTTATCCTCAAAGCAGGTGAAAAGGTTGTTTAGCTTATCTGGAAGCAAGACATTGGTGTCCGCGACGTGGCTGGTTTTCTCTTTGTAGTCTGTGATTGTCTGTAGACCCTGCTACGTACTTCTCGTGTCTGAGCCGTTGAATTGTCTCTGTACTGATGTTTTGCTTGTTTGCTTGCCTCACAGAGTGAATAATTACCCTGTTTGTATTCGGCCATATTTCCAGTCACCTTGTCATAGTTTAATGTGGTGGTTCGCTCTTTCAGTTTTGCGTGAATGCTGACATCTTTCCACAGTTTCTGATTTGGGTAGGTTTTCATAGTCACAAGGGTACATATCCTATACATTTCCTGATAAACTCAGTCATCGTATTTATGTATTCGTCGATATTATTCTCAGAGGCTACCCGGAACATATCCCTACTTCCTGTTTGAGTTCCTGCCTATAGGAAGGGAGGAGCAAAACAGAGTCATGATCAAATTTGCCCAAGGGAGGGCTGGGGAGGGCCTTGTAGGCATTTCGAAAAGCTGAGTAACAGAAGTCCAAAGTTCCTCAGAGCGAGTGCTACAGTCAATGTGTTGGTAGAACTTTGGTAGCATTTTCCTCAGATTAGCTTTGTTAAAATCCCCAGCTACAATAAATGTGTCCTCAGGATATGTGGATATGGATATGTGGTCCAGTGTAGTTCTTCATTGGCCGACGTTGTTTTGGCTTGAGGGGAAAATACAAGGCTGTGACTATAACTCAAGAGAAGTCTCTTGGGAAGTAATACGGTTGGCATTTGATTGTGAGGTATTCTAGGTCAGGTGAACAAAAGGACTTGAGTTTCTGTATGTTATCACAATCACACCATGAGTAGTTAATCATGAAACATACACCCCGCTGTCCTTCTTCCTGGAGAGAGATTTATTCCTGTCTGCGCGATGAACTGAGAACCCAACTGGCTGTATAGACAGTATATCCCAAGAGAGCCATGTTTCTGTGAAACAGGGTATGTCACAATCCCTGATATGTTTCTCGAAGGAGATGCTCACCCTGAGCTCGTCAACTTTATTATCCAGAGACTGAACAGTAGCAAGTAATAATATACTTGGAAGCGGTGGGTGGTGTGCGTGCCTCCTGAGTCGGACCTGGAATCAGCCTCTCAAATCAGTTCAATTGCCCTGGGGGGTAAGAACAACGGATCCAATTTGGGAAAGTTGTATTCCTGGTCCCAATGTTGGTAATGCGGTATGTTACCGCTGCTCTGATATCCAAAAGTTATTTCCTGTTGTATGTAATAACACACAAAAATCTGGGCTAATAATGTAACAAATAACGCATAAAAAACTAAATACAAAGTTGCTAAGTAGATAGAAGCACGGCTGCCCTATCTGTCTGTGCCATCTTGATAGCCCTATTTGGTAAAAGACCAAGTCCTTATTATGGCAAGAACAGCTCAAATAAGCAAAGAGAAATGACAGCCCATCATTATTTTAAGACATGAAGGTCAGTCAATCTGGAAAATGTCAGTGTAGTCACAAAACCATAAAGCGCTATGATGAAACTGGCTCTCATGAGGACCACCACAGGAAAGGAAGACCTCTGCAGAGTTCATTAGAATTAACTGCACCTCAGATTGCAACCCAAATAAATGATTTGAAGAGTTCAAGTAACAGACACATCTCAACATCAAGTTTTCAGAGGAGACTGTGTGAATCAGCCCTTCATGGTTGAATTGCTGCAAAGAACCACTACTAAATGACACCAATAAGAAGAAGAGACTTACTTGGGCCAAGAAACTCGAGCTATAGACATTTGCAGGTGGAAATCTGTCCTATTTTTGGTCCCAACCACCGTGTCTCTGTGAGACGCAGAGTAGGTGAATGGATGATCTCCGCATGTGTGGTTCCCACCATGAATCATGGAGGAGGTGCTATGGTGTGGAGTGGCTTTGCTGGTGACAGTATCAGTGATTTATTTAAAATTCACAATTAACCAGCATGGCTACCACAGCATCTGGTTTGCAATGACCAAAAAAAAAACACCTCCAGGCTGTGTAAGGGCTATTTGACCAAGAAAGTGTTTGATGGAGTGCTGTATCAGATGACCTGGCCTCCACAGTCACCCGACCTCAACCCAATTGAGGTGAGTTGGATCGCAGAGTGAAGGAAAAGCAGCCAACAAGTGCTTAGCATATGTGGGAACTCCTTCAACTGTTGGAAAAGCATTCCAGTTGAAGCTGGTTGAGAAAATGCCAAAAGTTTGCAAAGCTGTCATCAAGGCAAAGGGTAAAGAATCTGAAATATAAAATATATGTGTCACGCCCTGACCTTAGATATCTCTGTTTTCTTTATATTTTGGTTAGGTCAGGGTGTGACTGAGGTGGGTACGCTAGTTTTTGTATTGTCTAGGGTGTTTGTATGTCTAGGGTTGTTGTAGGTCTAGGGGTTTTTGTATTTCTATGTTGGCCTGATATGGTTCTCAATCAGAGACAGCGTTTATCATTGTCTCTGATTGGGGATCATATTTAGGTAGCCATTTCCCTTTTGTGTTTCGTGAGATCTTAGTTGACTGCAGTTGATCTTAGTTGACTGTCAGCACTATTGTGTATAGCGTCACGTTTCGTTTGTTCTTTATTGTTTTGTTTAGTGAGTTTCAGTTGATTAAAATATGAGGAACTCTACACACGCTGCGCCTTGGTCTCATTCATGCGACGAACGTGACAATATGTTGATTTGTTTAACACTTTTTTGGTTACTACATTATTCCGTATGTGTTATTTCATAGTTTGGATGTCTTCAACATATTCTACAATGTAGAAAATCGTTTTAAAAAATGGAAAAAAAGTAGGTGTGTCCAAACTTTTGACTGGTACTGTGTTCCAGACTCTGACATTGCTCGTTTCGAAATGTCGTGATTTCTTTCTTTTTATTTGGGGGATTTGTGTGTATTGTTTTGTATCGTTAGGTATTACTGCAACGTTGGAGCTAGAAACATAAGCATTTTGCTGCACCTTCAATAACATCGGCAAAATATGTGTACGCGACCAATAAAATTTGATTTGATTAGCATACAACCGTGTCAGTCAGTACGCCTAACAAAGTAACAACACATGTATCCCCCATTGTTTAATGTACTATCTATCATGATATCAGATCCACAGAGATAATATACTTTCAATAATACAGTACCCGATCAGAGAAAAAAAATTCCGGTCCTGCATAATTGAAAGTCTATTATCTCTGTGGATCTCATCATGTTGAACAGTCAAAGATACGGTATTCAGTGCCACTACCAATCTGACATAGTCTAATGCACAGTACTTATGCATCCCAAATGGCACCCTATTCCCTATCATGGAATAGGGTGCAATTTGGGATGCATCCACATTGTACTGGTATGCAACTCTCTTATTTCACCTTGATGTGGGAGAGAGAGTGGAGAGGTAGACCGAGGGAAAGTAGAGCACTTTTCTAGTCTGCTGTGTAGTTCTGTTTAAGGTAGCTCTGCACGTTCACTTCGAAGTCGACATTCTGCCTGCAGGACCTGGGGTATAGAGAGGAATGGCGTGGCATGAAGTTTTTTAGCACCGGCTTTCCGATGTGTCAGTCTGCACACACACACTTTGATACACAAATACATACACACATGAACACAGGTATGAAAAAAACACACATGCACGCATGTACGAATGCACGTATGCACACACAAACACACACACACACACACAGAGAGAGACAGAGAGAGAGACAGAGAGAGCGAGAGAGAGCACAGCTGTAGAGGATATACTTGCACAGGCATTCTCTCCAGACAGAAGAAAGGTGACCCATTTTCGTAGGGGGAATGAACCACAGAAGACAGCGAGAGAGAAGAAAAGGTCATAGAGAAAATCCCTTTGAGCAGCCTGGTCTCATAGACTAGACGTAACATTATACATGTAAATCTGGGACACTCAAACTAGCATGATTTGTTACATTTGGTATGGTTACATAAGACAGAAAAAGTTACTTAAGGCGAATATGAACAGAGGGTAATTGGTCAGGGTGTATCGGTATTTGGTGTTTATTAGGACTCCCATTAGCTGCTGCAAAAGCATCAGCTACTCTTCCTGGGGTCCACATGAAAGGTGGGTGCATAACCCGAATGTCTAGCAACCCAAAGGTTGCATGTTTGAATCTCATAACAGACAACATGTTAGCTAATTAGCAACTACTTATTACTTTTTAGCTTCTTGCAACTACTTAACATGTTCGCGAACGCTAACCTTAACCCTAACCACAACCCCTAACTCATAGCCTAGCTAACATTTGCCACCTAGCTAACATTAGTGTTAGCCACCTAGCTAATGTTAGCCACAAACAAATTGGAATTTTTAACACGTCATACTTTTGAAAATTCGTACTAATTGGAATTTATAACATATCATACGAATTGTAATATCATACAAAATGGATGATCGACATCCACAAATGAATACATACCATACGAATTGTAACATATCATACTAATCGGAGTGTCCCAGTTTCCTATGATATGTCTACTCCTAAACGGGAACTCAGTAGCCCCGAGACTGCCACACAGCTCCCCAGTACTGCAGCATAGAGTGCAGAAGAAATATCATTACACGGAGAGAAGCTCAAAACTGTAACTTCAACTTTCTAGACTTTTCCCTGTAAGTTAAAACTATCACTACTCTTTACTGTGGCAATTATGGTCGAATCAATGCAATATTAGCCACTTTCAATGTGACATACCAAAGCAAAACAAACTATGCAAGAGATTTTGTGGTAGGCAGAACACATCTTAGTAGGATTCTATTGCACATAACGTGGTGGTACTCTACACAGACCGGTGCGGCATAACCAATCAGAGCTGCAGTTGGCCTATATGCAAATAGACCATTGCCATATATAGATCTGTGCCATTTACTTTGAACTGGACTGTGTTTACAGCTGTGGTCGTGAGTAGATGTGCTTGTTTTGAGATCAAAGCAAAAGCTGCATGTAGCCCCGTGTGCACATTTAGTTCATGTCCTTTGCTAGTGAGTTATTAGCCCAGTTATAGATCCTTTGTAATCAGTAAAAGGGGAATGATTGCTTCCTACAAGAGCACAAAACGTGTACATTTCTAGACATCTTTGAAAAGAGAGTCAGGTAAAGAGATTTCTTTTGTCTTAAACGGGCAGTGTTGTATTTTGAGACAGGCTTGAATAAGCTAAGCAGCCAATAAGCAGAGGGTAGCATATATTGTCTGATTCTATGAAGTAATGGTATGGAAAAAATAATGCATTTTATTTTGTAAAGTGGTTTCTTCCATCAAACAACACATTTTCAGTCACCTCCTTGTCTGAAGGACAAGTGGATAAACAGGTTAATGTCAAGCTCGTATGTTTTTTTCAAAAGTCTCATGGAATGTAGGACTACATTAAACACCACACATTGGCTGCTACTGTAGGCTGAATGAAAGAACAGCTATTTCCATGTTAAATTATGGGATGCATTTTCTCCATTGTTTTTGATGGTAGGCCACTCTGGCAGGCCTACATTATGATCAAATAGCCACAGTAGCCTACTTGGCCACTTAAAACTATAACTTAAAGCAGGTACAGCCTCAGTGTTCACAGTAAACACACACTGGAAGTTGCACAGAATTTTCACAACTTTCAAGTTTGCACTCAGCAGACCTGAAATTTGCTCAGTGCCAAACAAATGAGAGGGAACATTGCCCCGAGACCAGGTGGCTTTGAGGGGGAGCTATTTCTTTCTTTTTTTCTATTTTTTTCATTATTTTTGTCATTTTTTTTCACGGTGTGAAGAAAGGCACATCGAGTGATTCAGAGGACAGTGTGCAGAAATAGAGGCGATGGACATTCTCACTGAAAGCATCAGAGCGATAGGGGGGGTAATGGTAGGGACTATAGTGCTGGAGGGAGGGAGGGAGGGAGAGAGAGAGAGGATACAGAGAGTGTGTGTGTGTGTGAGAGAGAGAGAGAGAGAGAGAGTTGGTCATAGAGAGAAATTGGTCAAATAATAAGAGAGAGAGAGAACAAGGTAAGGGTAGCGACTATAGTGTTTTAGCACCTCTTACATAATCCACTACAACACTAGAGGGAGAGGAGAGAGGGGGACAGCAGCATTTTAAGAAGAGAAATTGTAGAAATGGTTTATGACTGTGGGTATAGAAGCCATTGACGACCAAGGTACTGTCACCTCCGTGACCAGGTTGGCACGGCAACAATAAGATGTCAAACTCAGTTGAAATGAAGCCCTGTCTGTGTCTTAAGTCTGGCATAATACTATTATAAACATGCCATGCATATCACTAGAAAACTGCTAATGTTGGTTAAGTATTAAATAGCTCAATAGTGCATAGAGCTATATATAAGGTCAAAGAGCAGTTTGCTCCCACTATCTCAGCTTGAATGGACAACTCACCTTGCCTGTGGGAGAGCAGCACTGTGATGTCTTACATCAGAAAGGTGTACAGGTTCAAAGTCAGTCTAAGACTTTGATATCCCTACTGTAACTTTGACACATCACTGACACTGGTGCAGAGGAATAGATTACTAGAGGGTAGACCAACAGCAGCAAACTGTTCCGCACGGCTCTCACATGCTCTGGCAGCATATTGATGTGCATTGCGTCATTTATATACTGATCAATGCTGAACTTGTAGGAAATGGGTTTGTGTGCTTGTATGGTTTTAAAGAGTGCATGTTTGAATACTGGGTGTGTGTTCAAGATACATTATATATACAAAAGTATGTGGACACTCCTTAAAATTAGTGGATTCGGCTAGTTCAGCCACACCCGTTGTTGACAGGTGTATAAAATAGAGCACATAGCCATTCAATCTCCATAGACAAACATATAATGGACTTACTGAAGAGCTCAGTGACTTTCAATGTGTCACTGTCATAAGATGTCACCTCTCCATCATGTCAGTTCTTCAAATTTCTGCCTTGCTAGAGTTGCCCCAATCAACTGTAGTGCTGTTATTGTGAAGTGGAAACGCCTAGGAGCAACAACTGCTCAGCCACGAACTGGTAGGCCACACAACCTCAAAGAACAGGACCGCCAAATGCTGAAGCTAAAAATCGTCTTTCCTCGGTTGCAACACTCATTACCGACTTCCAAACTGCCTCTGGAAGCCATGTACAATGCCAAGCATTGGCTGGAGTGGTGTAAAGCTCACCACCATTGGACTCTGGGGCAGTGGAAACGTATTCCCTGGAGGGATGAATCCTGCTTCAACACCTGGCAGTCCGACAGACGAACCGGGGTTTGACGGATGCCAGGAGAAAGCTACCTATGTTGTGCCTGCTCCCGCTCTTCCCCCCTGGCTCTCAAGGGCACCAGGCTCCCCAGCATTGCGCACTCCTGCCATCATCATTACGCACACCTGCCTTCCATCCTTCCCGCGCATCTGCGATTACTGGACTCACCTGGACTCAATCACCTCTGGTGTGTGTGTACCAGAACTTCTCCCCCCACCCCACACTCACCAACACACACACTTCCTTTCTGGACCAGTAGTCTCTCAGTATTGACCATTAATGTGTCTCTGTGGCAGTCAAAGCCCCAACACATTATCATTGTGTTCTCCTCTGAGGCCACACACACACCCACACACCACACACCACACACCACACACCACACACACACACACACACACACAGTCTTATATAACTAATTTCACATTTTGTGGGGACACAATTCAGTCCCATCCTATTTCCCCTAACCTTAACCCTAACTGTGAAACTAATTCCAACCTTAACACTAAACCCCCTAGAGACAGCATTTGACTTTGTGGGGATGAACAAAATGTCCCCAGTTGGTAAAAATGTTGTTTTACTATTTTTGTATAGTTAAACACATCCACATACACTCCACTCTTGTCTCAATTAGCCAGAGAACACACTCTCTCTGCCAGTGTCCCAGGATATGTGGATGTAAATAAAGTTATAATTTTAAGAAGAAAGCTTTGTGTTATTTAGAGCTTTGTGTTATTTATGTGTACAGTCTCTCTCAGCGGATCAGGGAGAAGCTCAATCATTCCACTTCAGACCTACTGCTGCTATTTCAGGATCACTCAACTAGCACTTGTCTTTTTGCTCTTTACACTCAGAGAGAGAGAAAAAAAAATAGATTCAACCCAGTCAATGTGAAGAAACAAAAGTACTGTCTTTTAAAAAGTTACAGTGTAAGAATACATAGTGGATCACTTTACTTTTAAGAAACGAAAACACTTTCACAAGGACACAAGACAAACAACGTCGTATTCAGAACTTCACAAAATCACTGAAGTGAAGTGAAAGATTGAATCCCTGTCTTGTAGCCTTCAAGGGTAGGCAGCAAAAACATAACCACATGTAACATATGGATTTGAATTAGTAAACCTATCAAAAGTCCCAATGCAAAGTAACATCTCACGTTTTTCTATTTTTCGAGTTATTGCATGAAACTGATCAGAACAAATCCCTTTGGGGGGAGGGGCGAAGTGTCATATAGAGGATCTGGCCAGCCAGCCGATTTCCTGCAACGTAAACTCATAAAGAAATATCTTCAAATGTATAACTTCAAATTAAATAAAATTGTGTGCAATCATGACTACCCATTTTCAATCAAAATTTCTGCCAACTTACAAGCAAATACATTATGAATTTATGGTTACAAATCAGCTTGCAAGGTTGCTAGGCAACAAGCCTGCTACATTAGTACTGCAAGAGTCAGCCAGTGGTTATCAGCACCTAGCTAGCTCATTTACAGCTTTAATAGCGAATTGAGCCACATTAAAGTAAACCACATTTTTAGAAATACATAACGTTTTCTGATCAGTTGGCGATCAAAGAATGTTATAGATTGTTATAGCTATGCAGTTATCTAGCCAGCCAGCTAACGTTAGCCATGGTCGGCATAAGCAGCAAGCCAGAAAAACACCCTCGCCAGCAGATCAAAAGCAAAGAGAGTCTTGCAGATGGACGACTGGGCTGAAGGCCGTAGCTATAGCTAGCCTGCGAACAAGCGGGGGGAGGAGTGAGCACCGGGCTGAGGGAGAGTCAGTGAGTGTAATCCAATCGTGATATAGCGAGGAAAATCCAAAGTAGATCATCAAGAAGCGGCAGAGGGTACAGGGGACGAGTGGAACAGTCAACATAACTACCAACACTCGGCCTGGAATGTAAATACATGCTAGCATGGCTAGTGGCAAACGTTAGCCAACTTGAGCTACCTAGCGAGCTAGCATACGAACTAGGAAGCACTATAACACAATAGTGCATTGTGGGTAGTTCCGAAGATATCCGAAAATAAGTTAATAAATATTTAAAACCCTCTAAACATAATTATTTATTGAGTTATAGGTAACCAGATCGTGACTACAACTAAGTTCATGTCTTTGACAACACTGTGTTGTTACTATGGTGTGTGTGTGCATGTATGTGTGGGTTTGTGTCCGAATGTGCCTACCTGCAAGCCTCCCTGTATGTTTGGATATTGCTGAGTGAATATCCCTCTGTGCATAGCATGCCGTTAGAGAGAGAGAGAGAGAGTGTGTGTATGTGTGTTTGTTTGTGAGTGTGTGTGTGTGTGTGCATGCATCTGTGTGTGTGTGTGTGTGTGTGTGTGTGTGTGTATATGCCTGGGGGCATGGTCTAGTACAGGACTGGTTCACTTGGGGCAGGTTGTGAGTGGCAGCATAACAAACAGCTGTACCAAACAGCCATATCATTGTGTCTTTCTGAGCAGAGTAGGAGGGATGGCTTGACAGGGGACCAGCCCCCCCGCACACACACACACACATACGCACACACGCACTGCCTGTAGGGAGACAGCTCCCTGCGGCACATAAAGTGTGTGTGTGCATGCATCTGTGTGTGCGAGCATGTCTTCCTGATGGGGCCAGATACACTGAGTACTGCCTGTAGGGAGAAGAAAGCGCTCTGCAGCTCTCTCCTCTCTCTCCATCTCTCCTTATCTCTTCTCTCTCCCTTTTCTTGCTTGTCATTCCTTTTCATTCCCTGGCCAGCCGTCTATATCCGTCGTGCTAGTTGCCTTTCTCTCCTCAGAATTGTGGTTTGCCTCTCGCTTCTTTTTAAAATTTCTTCCTCCCATCACTCGTTTTGTCTTCTTATGTTCCTTATTTACTGTCTTCGACCTGCCTTCAGCCTGTCTTTGTATGTTCCTTATTTACTGTCTTCGACCTGCCTTCAGCCTGTCTTTGTATGTTCCTTATTTACTGTCTTCGACCTGCCTTCAGCCTGTCTTTGTATGTTCCTTATTTACTGTCTTCGACCTGCCTTCAGCCTGTCTTTGTATGTTCCTTATTTAATGTCCTTGACCTCCCTTCAGCCTGTCTTCGTATGTTCCTTATTTACTGTCTTCGACCTGCCTTCAGCCTGTCTTTGTATGTTCCTTATTTACTGTCTTCGACCTGCCTTCAGCCTGTCTTTGTATGTTCCTTATTTACTGTCCTTGACCTCCCTTCAGCCTGTCTTTGTATGTTCCTTATTTACTGTCCTTGACCTCCCTTCAGCCTGTCTTCGTATGTTCCTTATTTACTGTCTTTGACCTGCCTTCAGCCTGTCTTCGTATGTTCCTTATTTACTGTCCTTGACCTCCCTTCAGCCTGTCTTCGTATGTTCCTCATTTATTGTCCTTGTCCTTCCTGCGTGACCCTCTCCTTTTCTCTCTTTCCCACTCTCTCTCACAACAAGCTCTCACAGTCTCACTATAGAATTAGTCGTTCACCTCTCTCCCTCATTCCCCTGTCTCCTTACTCTATCCCCACACCTCTCTCCCTCATTCCTCTCTCTCCCTACTCTATCCCCCCCTCTCTCCCTCATTCCTCTCTCTCCCTACTCTATCCCCCACCTCTCTCCCTCATTCCTCTCTCTCCCTACTCTAACCCCCACCTCTCTCCCTCATTCCTCTCTCTCCCTACTCTAACCCCCCCCTCTCTCCCTCATTCCTCTCTCTCCCTACTCTATACCCCCACCTCTCTCCCTCCCTCTCTCCCCCTACTCTATCCCCCACCTTCCTCCCTCATTCCTCTCTCCCCCTACTCTATCCCCCACCTCTCTCCCTCATTCCTCTCTCTCCCTACTCTATCCACCCACCTCTCTCCCTCATTCCTCTCTCTCCCTACTCTATCCCCCACCTCTCTCCCTCATTCCTCTCTCCCCCTACTCTATCCCCCCATCTCTCTCCCTCATTCCTCTCTCTCCCTACTCTATCCATACACCTCTCTCCCTAATTCCTCTCTCTCCCTACTCTATCCACCCACCTCTCTCCCTCATTCCTCTCTCTCCCTACTCTATCCCCCACTTCTCTCCCTCATTCCTCTCTCCCCCTACTCTATCCCCCCACCTCTCTCCCTCATTCCTCTCTCCCCCTACTCTATACCCCCACCTCTCTCCCTCCCTCTCTCCCCCTACTCTATCCCCCCACCTCTCTCCCTCCCTCTACCCCCCCTACTCTCTTCTCTACCATCCCTCCTCTCTCCCTTTCCACCTAAGGAGGAGCCGTGCGGTGTGGCCGATGGCCATGCCTATCCCCAGCTCCTCGAGGAGCAGTAGGGACTAGAGAGAGGCTAATGATGGAGGGAAACTCCTTGTCATTGGTCTATTGTCTGAGGCGCTGCCTGCCTGCCTGGTGCCTGGGCTCAGCTACAGCTAACTCTGGGGTAACATGTGGGAATTGCTTTTTAATACAAAATAGTGCTCAGCCGGGTCTGGTCCACTTTATTAACTGTGTTCTGGAGAAACCCTTCTGGGCTGAGAGAGGGGGCGAAGGAAGGAGGGATGGGAGGTGGGAGAGTGGGAGATGAAGTTGCACACAAACACACACACACACACACACACACACACATGGACGAACAGGAGTACACACACACACACACACAGTACGCAGGTGTAAACAAACTGACAGAGGAAGGTAGACATAATTGGGACAGCCAGCTCTGATCAGGCAGAACTGACCAGCTTACTAACAGGCTGGGGAAAAGTTGGACCAAGTAAACTTTTAAACATTTATACAATGAAGATAAACTAACAACACTTTAATAACACTCAAACACTGCTAATAACAGAGATAGGAGAAAGGGTGTGTTTTCATGTTATGTGCTATGTTTCACCTGGGTGACTCCCTATATAAAGTGAGTTCCAGATCTCCTGCTTTGGTTTTGTTATCTCCTTCATTATCTTCCTTCCCCCACCCCTCCCCTCTCTCTCTCTCTCTCTCTCTCTCTCTCACTCACTCACTCACTCACTCACTCACTCACTCACTCACTCACTCACTCACTCACTCACTCACTCACTCACTCACTCACTCACTAACACACACACACACACACACACACTCACTCACTCACTCACTCACTCACTCACTCACTCACTCACTCACTCACTCACTCACTCACTCACTCACTCACTCACTCACTCACTCACTCACTCACTCACACTCTCTCTCTCTCTCACACTCTCTCTCTGTATCCTCTATCTGCTTCCCCTCTGCTATACTCCTTGAGTAGCTCTTTCCAAACCCTCCGGGGCCTTATTGAGATGCAGGAAGGCACTGCCCGCAAGATAGGGATCACCTCTCTCTGTCACGTGACATTACACAGCCCCGAAAGGGAGGAAGGAGAAGAAAGGAGGGGAGGGGGGAAACAGAGGAGGACGAGGCAGGATGGATGTGGGGCACAGAGGGACACAGAGGGGGATGAGGAAGGAGTGGAGGAGGGGCACAGAGGAGGAGGAGGGAGGAGGAAGTATGGAGGAAGCGAGGGAGGCAAGGGATGAGGTGTAGAAAAGAGGGAGGGAGGAAGGAGGAGAGAGGAGGATTCCACCACCTCCTAAATATAGTGCAGCTATAGCGAATACAATAAATGCATTTAATGTGACAGAGTTATGAGCCCAATGGGTGAAGCACTGAATGGACAAAGCCCCGAAGGTTCTGCATTCTGATCGCTACTATTTATCCATATAGACAGACACAATACATAGATTACTATACAGTAGTATACACACACACACACACACACACACACTCTCTCTCTCTTTCCCAATATCTATTATCACAGACACGCTTTATGAACTACATCCTGTGCCATTTAATGGCTGTCATACAGAACACTAACTGGGATAGATTATATTTTGGGGTTTCTCAGCTCCCAAATCTATCATGCTGTTGTAATTTGTAATAGTTAGCTATTCCTTTCCCTGTGTGTGTGTGTGTGTGTGTGTGCCTGCGTGAGCACGCACGTACGTACATGCCTTTGTGTGTGTGACAGAGTACATGCGAATGGTTGCTTGTCTAAGGCACAGTAAAGTATAGCCAGCTGTGTTTTGCCGCAATGCCATTGTTAAGACTAGAGGAGGTCATAAGGAATACCAGCTACTGTTGAGGGACATTTACCTCCCTGTAGAACCACCCTAATGTAGTGTTTGTGCGTGTGTGTGTGTGTTGTTGAGATGATGCCAGAATGAGAGTGCTCCTTCTTTAGATAGATATTTCATTAGGATGTTCTGTTGATATCTTTGGTCAGTTGTAGGGGGTGTGGACGGGCGTGGAGACAGTGACACTGTGCAGTATATAGGCCTATACATTGAGAAAACTGTTGTGAGAGGGCACACACACAGTATGCAGTGCATTTGGAAAGTGTTCAGACCTCTTCCCTTTTTCCACATTTTGTTAAGTTACAGCCTTATTATAAAATTGATTAAATAACTTTTTTCCTCATCAATCTACACAGAATACCCCATAATGACAAAACGAAAACAGGTTTTTAGAAATGTTTGCAAATGTATTAAACTAAAAAACATAAATACTTTATTTACACAAGTATTAAGACCCTTTACTTTGAGACTCGAAATTGAGCTGAGGTGCATCCTGTTTCCAATGATCATTCTTCAGATGTTTCTACAACTTGATTGGAGTCCACCTGTGGTATATTAAATTGATTGGACATGATTTGGAAAGGCACACACCTGTCTATATAAGGTCCCACAGTTGACAGTGCATGTCAGAGCAAAAAACAAGCCATGAGGTCGAAGGATTTGTCTGTAGAGCTCTGAGACAGGATTGTGTCGAGGCACAGATCTGGGGAAGGGTACCAAAAAATGTTTGCGGTATTGAAGGTCTTAAATGGAAGAACTTTAGAGCCACCAAGACTCTTCCTAGAGCTGGCTGCCCGGCAAAACTGAGCAATCGGGGTAGAAGGGAGGTGAGGTGATTAAGAACCCGATGGTCACTCTGACAGTTCTAGAGTTCCTCAGTGGAGATGGGAGAACCTTCCAGAAGGACAACCATCTCTGCAGCACTCCACCAAGCAGGCCTTTTTGTTAGAGTGACCAGAAGGAAGCCACTCTTCAGTAAAAGGCACGACAGCCTGCTTGGCCAAAAGCCACATAAAGACTCTCAAACCATGAGAAACAAGATTCTCTGGTCTGATGAAACCAAGATTGAACTCTTTGGCCTGAATGCCATGCGTCACGTCTGGAGGAAACAGCATCATGCTGTGGGGATGTTTTCAGCAGCAGGGACTGGGAGACTAGTCAGGATTGAGGGAAAGATGAACAGAGCAAAGTAAAACCTGCTCCAGTGCTCAGGACCTCAGACTGGGGCGAAGGTTCAACTTCCAACAGAACAATGACCTTAAGCACACAGCCAAGACAATGCAGGAGTGGCTTTGGGACAAGTCTCTGAATGTTCTTGAGTGGCCCAGCCAGAGCTTGAACCAGATCGAACATATCTGGAAAGACCTGAAAATAGCTGTGCAGCGATGCTTCCCAGCCAACCTGACAGAGCTTGAGAGGATCTGCAGAGAAGAAAAGGAGAAACTCCTCAAATACAGGTGTGCCAAGCCTGTAGCATCATCCCCAAGAAGACTCAAGGCTGTAATCACTGCCAAAGGTGCTTCAACAAAGTACTGAGTAAAGAGGCTGAATACTTATGTAAATGTCATATTTCCATTTTTTTTATTTTATACATTTGCAAGAATTTCTGAAAAGTGCTTTTTGCTTTGTCATGATAGGGTATTGTGTTTATGTTGATGAGGGGAAAAAAATATTCAATACATTTTAGAATAAGTAACGTAACTAAATGTGTAAAAAGTCAAGGGGTCTGAATACTTTCCGAATGCACTGTACTGTATATGACGTACAGTATCTGTAGCGTACTTACAAGTACCACTACTCTATACATTAAACACACAAAACCCTTTAAACCGCTGCTGACCACACACCATACGAGTGTTAGACTCAGGTCAACTACCCTTTTTTCCCCTACAGTAAGAACCAGACTGAATGTCGGCGTGTTAGTGCATATTCCTGTCATGCCAAACAGTCACATAAGATAAACCCTGAAGGGAGTGTGCCTAGTTGAAGGTTTTCGGATGTGACCCGGAATGAACTAGGAACACAGTGTTCAAACTGTTGCGTGTTCGTTCAACCTTGTCCTCAGGTTGTGTCAGGGTGATTACTCATGTCTGGTTTAGGAGGGGGGTTGAGATGGTTGAGGGGTGGGGTTTTGCTCCCTCTTTGGCCCCCTAGCCCTTGGCCCCTGGCCCTGACAGATGAGCTCATTAGTCAATATAGCTAGAACCTGCAAGGATCCACACTGGCCTCAGAGACCACCCTGCACTGTGCAACACACACACACGCAGGGACGCAGGAGTGCACACACACGTACAGTAACGCACAAACACATGCCAATACACACACACACACACACACACACACATATGTGGCAACACACACACAGGCACACACGCAGGAGTGCACACGTACAAACACACAAACAAACACATATGGATACATGCACATACACATCTCCCCTTCCGTCCCTCTCTTGTGACCTTCCACACCTTCCATCGAATCAGAAAACGCTTGTCTCTTTTCCATCGAGTCAGCACTCCCTCTCTCCCTCCTTCCCTTTATTCAAACTCTGTCTGTTTTTCTCGTTCTGTCTATCCTCTTCTTCTTCACTCTTCTCCCCCTCCCTTTCCTTAAACTGACCTAGCAGCGAAGGCATGCAGACACACGTGGGCTTCAGGTATGGGGGAGGTAGAGCGGTAGAAAGAGATGGAGCGAGAGAGGAGGGCAAGGTTGAGAGGTAGGAGAGATGGGGGTTGAGAGAGAGAGAGAGAGAGAGGGAGGGAGAGGGAGTGAAGGAGAGGGGGAGAGGGAGTGAGGGAGAGGGGGAGAGGGAGTGAGGGAGAGGGGGAGAGAGAGAAAGAGAGAGAGGGAGGGAGAGAGGGAGAGGGCTGTGTGGGGTGGGTAGGTTAGTTCTAGTTTCCTCTGGAAAATCCCCAAACACTCAGCGGGGTCTGGCAGACAAGGTGAGATGCAGAGGACAACCCCCCTCCTCCTCCTCCTCCTCCTCCTCTCCAGCTGTTCTGAACATGGTGTGTGTGTTTTTGTGTGTGTGTGTGTGTGTGTCAGTGGGGTCAGTGACTGTGAAGGCTCCAGCAGCTCAGGGATCCAGGTAAGAAAGATCCAAGGTGATAATTTAGCTGCCCGTTGATTGGCTTATGACCCCTCCATGCACCTGGACTACAGTACCTGAAACCCTCTTTTACACACACTTCCTTTATTATGCCCTAATTGTCTCTATACTGAAGGACGGACGGCTTTAATGAGTGATATGGGATGTTCTCGTTCTCGTCAAGTCTTTTATGAGCCGTTTATAGGGATGTTTTGTATCCGTTGACGTCTTAGATGACGTTGGAGACAGCGACAGTGTCACGTGAAACCTGTCACACAGACACGCACACACACACATTTACACACACACACGTTGTATCTGATCAACGGTGTGAAATACCATTGTTCTCAGGGAGACAGCCAATAAGTGTCAGGATGGTTAAACCCAGGATTAACCTTTAGTTGGCCGATTCCGAGCTTGGAAGCGTTTCTATCTTCTCCATGCTTGGGTGGATGCAACCACAGCCTAATCCTGTTTTTTTCTTCTTTGCACTAATGCCTATTGACTTTTCACAGAGGTCCTACATGAAATCAATTCTCCAGTTGACTGCTTTGAGAGCTGAATGGTTAATGTCAACCCAGCAAGTACTGGTGGAGGAGAAAGAGGGAGTGGGGGAGAGAGGTGGAGTAGAAGACTGGGGGGTTCTGGTTGGTGCCAATGTCTGGAAATCAACCTGGTTCCTGCTACATGTGCAAGCTCAGAGTTGAGCAAGTAGGATGTAAATAGTTGTTTCCATCTTGCTCACACACTCTCTCTCGCTCTTTCTCTTCCTCTTCCTCCCACTCTCTCTCTCTCTTTCTCTCTCGCACGCTTGCATCTCCATTCTGTTCTCTCATCTATCTCTGTCCCAAATCCTTAACCCTCAACACTCCCTCTCCCTTCCCCCCTCCCCTTTCTCACCCTCATCTCTCTCTCTCTGTTCAGGATTCATTTATGTAATGTGGTGTGTGAGAGAGGATGTGCCCGTTACAAATCTGCCTCAAATATGCAACAGGAGGGATTGATTTAGCAACAACAAAAAACCTAAATGAAATCCTCACATGTGTAACGCAGGTGTCGAACCTGAGTGAATTTTAGCCTGTTTTAAGAGGGCCAATGCAATGGGAGATCTGAGGTTAGGTGTTTTGGAGAAGTGGTCTCTGTGTTAGTATTGTACCACCAACAGCAGCAAGGCAGAGTGTACTACAAGCCCCCAGGCAGCCTGTGTGTTTGAGCAGCCCCTGCTGGAGAGAAGTGGAATTGCATTAGTGATATATTTTTGGACCATATTTATTTAAATTGTTATCATTTAGCAGACACTATTATCCAGAGTGGGTGGCAGGTAGCCTAGCGGTTAAGCCGGTGACATGGGTGTCGATTTAAGGCAGCACTCCGCACCTCTCTGATTCAGATGGGTTGGGTTAAATGTGGAAGACACATTTTGGTTGAATGCATTCAGTTGTGTAACGGACTAGGTATCCCTTTTCCCAATTTACAGGCGAAATTAGGGTTAAGTGCTTTGCTCTAGGGCACATTGACAGGTTCTTCACTTTGTCTGCTTTGAACCAGCAACCTTTCAGTAACTGGACCAGCACGCTAACCGCTAGGATACCTGCTGCCCGCATTCATTGTCTCATATCAGAATGTGATGTGTATGATAATATGATGTGTGTGATGATCATGTGATTCTAGATCTGTACTGTATCGATCTGTACTCTATTCAGGTTTTTCACTCACTAGATATAATATATTTATGCAGGAGAGAATAAAAGGTGACCCAGGGACTAACATCCACACCACCTACATTACCCTTGTCATTGGTTGGTTAGAGAGTGAAAGAGTGGTCACTGGTTGGTTAGAGAGTGAAAGAGTGGTCACTGGTTGGTTAGAGAGTGATAGAGTGGTCACTGGTTGGTTAGAGAGTGAAAAAGTGACCACTGGTTGGTTAGAGAGTGAAAGAGTAACCACTGGTTGGTAAGAGAGTGAAAGAGCACTTTGAAAAACATCCAACCAGACTTTGACAGACAAGCCCTCTAACTGACCTACCGATTGAAACAGTACCCATTAATAGGTTAGTATGAAATCATCTTTAACCTGTACCAGAATCGATAGGAACAAGGATGAAAAAGGAATAGAATGGGGTAGACATAGGGAGCTACAGCAGAGGAAAGAAAGAAAGAAAGGATGTCTGATGAGTTGGTGTGTTGTTGTGTCCTACGGTTGTACGGAAGTGATTGACAAATCACTACGAGACAGACATGGAATCAAGTAAATAACTAAACCGTAGAAAATGCTTTTGTTTGAATTCTTTTCAGCACAACCATTTGTTTTAGGAGTGAAGGGTTATGTTTGAGTTCTCTTTCATTCTCTCCTTCTTCCCTTCATTTTAGGCCCCTGGGTGCAACACTGAAAGGTGCTGGACATGTTTTAGCATTCTCTCTTTACCTCGCTCCCTCCTTCTATCCATCCATCCTTTATTAATTCATACCCCCCACTCACAGCTCAGAGAGCAGTGTGCTTTTATTTATTGATGACCCTGGAGAGAGAGAGAGGAACTGGCTGTGTTTAGGAGCCCCAAAGGAGTACTGTTTATTTAATGAGGAGAGGTGACCTGGGCCACACTGTGTCTGTCTAGGGCCCTCAGGGGCCTTACAATGTCTGGCTTGGGTCCTCTTAGGTGCCACATACACTACCGGTCAAAAGTTTTAGAACACGTACTCATTCAAGGGTTTTTTTTTTTTGTATTTTCTACACTGTAGAGTGATAGTGAAGACATCAAAACTATGAAATAATACATGTTATCATGTAGTAACCAGAAAAGTGTTAATCAAATATATTTTATATTTGAGATTATTCAAATAGCCACTGTTTGCCTTGATGACAGCTTTGCACACTCTTGGCATTCTCCCAAACCAGCTTCATGAGGTAGTCAACTGGAATGCATTTAAATGAACCTCTCAGGGATCGGCCCCTTTTTTTCAATTTTCGCCTAAAATGACATACCCAAATCTAACTGCCTGTAGCTCAGGCCCTGAAGCGAGGATATGCATATTATTGGTACCATTTGAAAGGAAACACTTTGAGGTTTGTGGAAATGTGAAAGGAATGTAGGATAATTTAACACATTAGATCTGGTAAAAGATAATACAAAGAAAAAAACTAACTTTGTTGTATTTTTTTGCACCAACACCTTCGAAATGCAAGAGAAATGCCATAATGTATTATTCCAGCCCAGGTGCAATTTAGATTTTGGCCACTAGATGGCCAAAGTTTCAGACTGATCCAATGAACCATTGCATTTCTGTTCAAAATGTTGTTTCAAGACTGCCCAAATGTGCCTAATTTGTTTACTTTTCATTTTCAAAATTGTGCACTCTCCTCAAACAATAGCATGGCATTATTTCACTGTAATAGCTACTGTAAATTGGACAGTGCAGTTAGATTAACAATAATTTAATATTTCTGCCAATATCAGATATGTCTATGTCCTGGGAAATGTTCTTGTTACCTACAACCTCATGCTAATCGCATTAGCCTACGTTAGCTCAACCCTCCCACAGGGGAGCCACCAATCCTGAAGAAGGTGGAATTTCTTTCCTCCTTAATGCATTTGAGCCAATCAGTTGTGTTGTGACAATGTATGGGGGGGGGGGGGGGGGGGGGGGGTATACAGAAGATAGACCTGTTTGGTAAAAGACCGAGTCCATATCATGGCAAGAAAAGCTCAAATAAGCAAAGAGAAACGACAGTCCATCATTACTCTAAGACATGAAGGTCAGTCTATCTGGAAAATGTCAAGAACTTTGAAAGTTTCTTCAAGTGCAGTTGCAAAAACCATCATGCACTATGATGAAACTGTCTCTCATGAGAACTGCCACAGGAATGTAAGACACAGTCACCTCTGCTGCAGAGGATAAGTTCATTAGAGTTACCAGCCTCAGAAATTGCAGCCCAAATAAATGCTTCACAGAGTTCTCGTAACAGACACACACATCAACATCAACTATTCAGAGGAGACTATGTGAATCAAGCCTTCATGGTCGAATTGCTGCAAAGGAACCACTACCAAAGGACACCAATAAGAAGAAGAGACTTTCTTGGACCAAGAAACACGAGCAATGAACATTAGACCGGTGGAAATTTGTCCTTTGGTCTGGAGTCCAAATTGGAGATTTTTGGTTCCAACCGACGTGTCTTTGTGAGACGCGGTGTAGGTGAACGGCTGATCTCTGCATGTGTATTTCCCACCATAAAGCATGGAGGAGGAGGTGTTATGGTGTGGG
Source organism: Oncorhynchus mykiss (assembly GCF_057628025.1). Taxonomy (NCBI): domain Eukaryota; kingdom Metazoa; phylum Chordata; class Actinopteri; order Salmoniformes; family Salmonidae; genus Oncorhynchus; species Oncorhynchus mykiss. The sequence continues at coordinate 21,943,032 of NC_143030.1, forward strand.
AGTGCTTTGCTGGTGACACTGTCTGTGATTTTTTTTTTTTTTTACCAGCATGGGTACCACAGCATTCTGCAGCGATATACGCTATCCCATCTGATTTGGGCTTAGTGGGACTATAATTTGTTTTTCAACAGGACAATGAACCAATACACCTCCAGGCTATTTTATCAAGAAATAGAGTGATGGAGTGCTGCATCAGATGACATTGCCTCCACAATCACCCGACCTCAACCAAATTGAGAAGGTTTGGGATGAGTCGGACCGCAGAGTGAAGGAAAAGCAGCCAACAAGTGCTCCGCATATGCGGGAACACTGGAAAAGCATTCCAGGTGAAGCTGGTTGAGAGAATGCCAATAGTGTGCAAATCTGTCATCAAGACAAAGACTTTGAAGAATCTAAAATATAATATATATTTTGATTTGTTTTAACACTTTTTTTGGTTAATACATGATTCCATATGTGTTATTTCATAGTTTTGATGTCTTCAATGTAGAAGTAGTAAAAATAATGAAAAACCCTTGAATGAGAAAGTGTGTCCAAACTTTTGATGGGTACTGCAGGATGCATCCCAAATGACACCCTATTCACCTTTTTAGTGCAGTACTTTTTACCAGGAACCATAGGACTCTGGTCAAAACTAGTGTACTATATAGGGAATAGGGTTCCATTTAGGACAGCCATAGTGTTTGGGTTGGTTCCTCTTTGGGGCCATACATTGGCTCTATCTCATTTCTAATCTCCTTGCCTCCTTCTCAACCGTATTGGAGGAGATGGTCTAAAGTCCCCCCTCTCAGACCTTCTTCTCCAATGCGTTTTGAGAAGGAGGTGAGGAGATAGGATGTGAGGAATGGAGGAAAGAGGAAATAACTGCCGACTGATTGAGATGTGCTATGGGGACCTGCTGTAGAAGGTTACAGTCCCTAGTGGTTTAGAGATGAACTGGTCCCTGGACTCCACTGTAATGGAGTCATTCTGTGAACACACACACACACACACACACACACACACACAAACCCCGTTCGCTCTCCCTTCTCCGGTGTTCTGTAGGGAGTTCCCATTTAATTAAGTTAATTAATCAATTAATGGGGTTGAGCGAGGCTGTCTGGTTTGCTCTGGGCTTCTCGCTGTTAACTCAAAGACATATCTCTTTGAAGGTGTGTGTGTGTGTGTGTGTGTGTGTGTGTGTGTGTGTGTGTGTGTGTGTGTGTGTGTGTGTGTGTGTGTGTAAATGGGGGTGGGTGTGTGTGTGTTAGCCTATAAAACTCCCTCTAAAGATCCAACCGCATTTTAAGGAAGATTGCCTGGGCTGGATCTTGGTTATTGCTAAGACAATTTAATGAACTAATGATAGTGGATTAGATCACAACTTCTAAAGATTAGACCTCTACACCCCACTCTTTGCTATCAACGTTAAGTTAATGAGTGAGTCAGGAAATTCATGTGTAATTAAGGTAGCAATTGAAGTCACTGTAATTAGCTATGCAGGTGTGTATAATGGATTTATAGACGATTAAAGCATGTGTCGTTAATAATGGAGAAAGAGGAGGATGAGAGAGATAAACAGAGGGATGAAAGAGGTAAAAAGGATAATGGAGAGAGAAACAGAAGGAAGAAGAAGCGGTAAACGGTATAATGGAGAAAGAAACAGAAGGAAGAAGAAGAGGTAAACGGGATAATGGAGAGAGAAACAGAAGGAAGAAGAAGAGGTAAACAGGATAATGGAGAGAGAAACAGAAGGAAGAAGAAGAGGTAAACAGGATAATGGAGAGAGAAACAGAAGGAAGAAGAAGAAGTAAAGAGAGAGTTTAAAAGAGGGGAGGGAGAGAGAGAGGGAAGAAGTAGTAAAGGTAAACAGAGAGTTTATAGAGGGGAGGGAGAGAGAGAAAGGGAAAAAGTAGGAGAGGTAAGAATGAGAGGAAAGAAAGGAGGGAGAGATACACAGATGGATGTTGAAGAGAGGTAGAGTAAAGTCCTTATTCAGGGATTTTCTGTTCACCAGTCACATCAAGGCTCCAAATCAATCCTGCAAATTGGTTTGTTCCTCGACAAGGATACCAAATGAAGGGGGAGGAAGAGGGAGGGACGGAGAGGGAGGGACGGAGAGAGAGAAAGAGAGGAGAGGGGGAAATTCTGAGGGAGACAGAGAGCGAGAGAGTGGGAGATGGATAGAGGGAGAGAGCATATTATAGTAACTGACACATTCTTGTCAGATCCATAGATGGACAGATATATATATATATATAAATGGACCGGAGGATGATGATATAGATATAGATGGACAGGATGGTGATATAGATTTAGATGGACACCATCCTGTAAAACACCAGTCTCAACGTCAACAGTGAAGAGACGACTCTGGGATGCTGGCCTTCTGGACAGAGTTCCTCTGTCCAGTTTCTGTGTTCTTTTGCCCATCTTAATCTTTTCTTTTTATTGGCCAGTCTGAGATATTTAATCTGAAACAACCGTTTTTAGCTGTGCTAACATAATTGCAAAGTGCTTTTCTTATGATCAGTTAGCCTTTTAAAATGATACACTTATATTAGCTAACACAACGTGCCATTGGAACACAGGAGTGATGGTTGCTGATAATGGGCCTCTGTACGCCTTTGTAGATATTCCATAAAAATCAGCTGTTTCCAGCTACAATACTCATTTACAACATTAACAATGTCTACACTTGTCACGTTCTGACCTTTATTTTCCTTTGTTTTGTCTTTATTTAGTATGGTCAGGGCGTGAGGTGGGGTGGGCAGTCTATGTTTTGTGTTTCTATGTTTAGGTTTCTGTTTCGGCCTAGTATGGTTCTCAATCAGAGGCAGGTGTCATTAGTTGTCTCTGATTGAGAATCATACTTAGGTAGCCTGGGTTTCACTGTTGGTTTGTGGGTGTTTGTTTCCGTGTCTGTGTGTCGCCACACGGTACTGTTTCGTTTTCGTTCATGGTCACATTTATTGTTTTGTATTTCTTAGTGTTCAGTTTATGTTTTATAATAAATGATGTGGACACTTACCACGCTGCGTTTTGGTCCGATCCCTGCTGCACCTACCTCTTCAGACGAAGAGGAGGAAATCTGCCGTTACAAAACTCTATTTCTGATCATTTTTACGTTATTTTAATGGACAAAAAAATTGCTTTATAGGTATAGATGTGGATGGACAAGATGGTGATATAGATGGACAGGATGGTGGTATAGATATAGATGGACAGGATGGTGATATAGATGGACAGGAGGGTGACGTAGATGGACAGGAGGGTGACGTAGATGGACAGGATGGTGGTATAGATATAGATGGACAGGATGGTGATATAGATGGACAGGACGGTGACATAGATGGACAGGATGTTGATATAGATTTAGATGGACAGGATGGTGATATAGATATAGATGGACAGGATGTTGATATACATGGACAGGATGGTGATATAGATGGACAGGATGGTAACAAACATGGACAAGATGGTGATATAGATGGACAGGATGGTGACAAAGATGGACAGGATGGTGATATAGATGGACAGGAGGTTGAAGTAGATGGACAGGACGGTGACATAGATGGACAGGATGTTGATATAGATATAGATGGACAGGATGGTGATATAGATATAGATGGACAGGATGGTGACAAAGATGGACAGGATGGTGATATAGATATAGATGGACAGGATGGTGATATAGATATAGATGGACAGGATGGTGACAAAGATGGACAGGATGGTGATATAGATATAGATTGAGAGGATGGTGATATAGATATAGATATGGATGGACAGGATGGTGATATAGATATAGATGGACAGGATGGTGATATAGATGGACAGGATGGTGACAGATAGCCTCTGTGTGTGTGTGTGTGTGTGCGCGTGCGCGTGTGTGTGAGTGTGAGCGTGCACGTGCTCGTGTTGTGTTCATTTTGCGCAACAGACACAGATCCTCCCCTAACCCTGTCACAAGGAAATGTGGGCTCCGTTCTGCGCAATTCCCCATCTGAGCCTTTGGAATTTGAAATTAAATATATGGAATCAAAATATTTGTCAGCACTTTCAATCTGTTGTTCTTGTCCACTGATCTGGAGTGTGTAGTGAGTGAGTGAGTGAGTGAGTGAGTGAGTGAGTGAGTGAGTGAGTGCATTTGTGAGTGTGTGAGTTAGAGCATGAGTGAGTGTGTGAGTGAGTTAGAGCATGAGTTAGAGCGTGAGTGAGTGTGTGAGTGAGTGAGTGTGTGAGTGAGTGAGTGTGTGAGTGTGTGAGTGAGTGAGTGAGTGAGTGAGTGAGTGTGTGAGTGAGTTAAAGCATTAGTGAGTGAGTGAGTGAGTGAGTGAGTGAGTGAGTGAGTGAGTGAGTGAGTGAGTGAGTGAGTGAGTGAGTGAGTGAGTGTGTGAGTGAGTGAGTGAGTGAGTTAGTGTGTGAGTGAATTAGAGCATGAGTGAGTGTGTGAGTGAGTGAGTGTGTGAGTGAGTGAATTAGAGCATGAGTGAGTGTGTGAGTGAGTGAGTGTGTGAGTGAGTGAATTAGAGCATGAGTGAGTGTGTGAGTGAGTGAGTGTGTGAGTGAGTTAGAGCATTAGTGAGTGTGTAAGTGAGTGAGTGTGTGAGTGAGTTAGAGCATTAGTGAGTGTGTAAGTGTGTGAGTGAGTTAGAGCATGAGTGAGTGTGTGAGTGCGCTACATCTGCTTATCTGTGTTTGTGTTCCCCATGTGCTCATCTATGAATATCAGTGTGTCTCTGTCTTCTAATCTACAGGAATACTTCACCCCAGAGTGCAAGTTCAAAGAGAGTGTGTTTGAGAACTACTACGTGACGTACTCGTCAATCCTGTACCGGCAGACCCAGTCGGGCAGGGCCTGGTACATCGGCATCAACCGGGACGGACAGGTCATGAAGGGCAACAGGGTCAAGAAGACCAAAGGGGCGGCCCACTTCCTGCCCAAACTCATAGAAGGTAGGCTACTATTCCCAGACATCCCAGACATAGGACATGCTGGAACATTTGTAACGTTGTGGGCAGCAAGCGGTCTTTCTGCAAAGACCAGTTGGCTACTGTAGATGTTGCTCAGGTCTCATTTAAAAATAGATTTGTTCAGCTCAATGTTACTGTCTCTCTCCTCTCTCACTTATTTTTTCCCATCCTTTTATCCAATCCCTTCCTTCTCTCCCTCCCCCTATTTCCACCCTCTTCCTCCCTTCCTCCTCCTCCCCTCCTCCCTCCCTTCTCTCCCCCATACAGTGGCAATGTACAGGGAGCCTTCGCTGCATGAAGTGGTGGTGGTCGCCGAGCTGAGTCCGCCCAGAAAAACGGCCAAGACCTCCGATTCGCCCGTGCTGCAGAACGGCAAGAAAGACCCGCCCTCCAAAACCAAAACTTCCTAGCGCATGGAGAAGACAGGGGGCAATGGGCACTGACTGGCACTGGCACTGACTGGCGAACAAAGTCTTCCTGTTTTTATTACAAAGGGGGGTCACCGTCAAATGTTTCCCCCTTGCCCCACCGAGCAGCGCGTAGAGGGGGCCGTATTGTTCTATATTCCCACAGGTTTCATCCTAATGTAAGGTTGACCAAGGATGTGAAATTTCACTCTATTCCGTTTATAGTGCACTACTTCTGACCAAAGCTTGCACAGGACTCTGGTCAAAAGTAGTGCACTATAAAGGGAATTTGGGTGCCACATGGGACGTGTCCCCAAACACCCTGTTGTTCTCTTCACATCTGTTACCAGGTGTTCTCTGTCCGTCAGCACCTTTGTGACCATAGCGATCCCCTCCATACTTAAGCAATGATGTGGAGGTTCTCTTTTCTTTTTTTCTTTTTCTCGTTCACCTTTGGTGAAATTTGATTAGTTTGTGACACGGAGTCAATTTTCCACTCGGCAGCACAAGAGAAACTTCCTCGTTCTTCTCTAGGGCTGTTAACAGCAGCTCTCTAATCAAAATCTCCCATACCTCTTTAAAGAGAGAGAGGAACCTCCCCACTGCACTGCATTGAACTACACACATACACACACACACACACACACCCTTCTGAGAGAGAGTGGTGATTGTGTGCGGGTCAGGGCTTAAGGAATGGTAATGACACCATCAGTGAGATGGTGTTGGTCTCTGAGAATCTGTTTGCAATACACCCTCCTATCACTACAACACAATGTATCATTTCTCTAGCTCATGCCTTCAGTCAGGGAGATACATACTGTTGGGCCCACAGCAGGTCAGTGGCACCTTAATTGGGGTGGACGGGCTCGTGGTAATGGCTGGAGCGGAATGAGTGGAATGGTAGCAAATGTGTTTTCATGTGTTTGATGCCATTCCATTTGCTCCGTTCTGGGCATTATTATGAGCCATCCTCCCCTCAGCAGCCTCCTGTGTCGTAGGCCTATTGTGGTTTTGTTTGAGTGTTTTTGTAGTTGTGTATGTTATTGCAGGACAGTTGTGGTTCTTTCCTGAGGGCTACAGCCTCTTTATGGAATTATCAGGCCAAACAGACTGGCACCCAGGCTAATAACCTCCTGGTTCCATGTTTATTTCTGATGTTGATCTCAACTTCAGATGTAATAACCAACTAGTATGCACTGAACCTCATCAACACATGATCCAGTATCCTGAGCAGATCGTAGTTATTACGAGCCTCCTTTACTGCACGCTACACCATCATGTCTGGTCATTGCCCACAGCAACGTCATTGTTGTACAGTATGAAATCTGTTGTTGTTTTGTTGACGTTGACAGCGCCAGTTACAGGTTGCTAATTCTCGATGGCTGCATCCGAAAAGGTACCGACCAGAGCTCTGGTCAAAGGTCACGCAGTACAGGGAATACGGTGCCTGTCGTTGACATGCGTCTACAAGACTATGATGTTTTTATTTTATTTTACCGTGATGTGGTTACAGGAGGGATTTGAGTTCCCATCCCAAATGGAATGTTAGGTCACACTTTATTTGGAGAATCCGGATTTATGGTCATACTGTCAACAAACTATCTGTTGATGAGCAACTACTTGGTAAGGTTACAATTTGGGTTAGAATAAGGGTACGGTTAGGGTTTAAGTTAAGTTTAGGGTTAGGATAAGGGTAAGGGTAAGGTTTAGGGTTTAAGTTAAGTTTAGGGTTAGGATAAGGGTAAGGGTAAGGTTTAGGGTTTAAGTTAAGTTTAGGGTTAGGATAAGGGTTAAGGTTAAGGTTAGTTAGGGTTAGAATAAGGGTAAGGGTAAGGTTTAGGGTTTAAGTTAAGTTTAGGGTTAGAATAAGGGTAAGGGTAAGGTTAGGGTTTAAGTTAAGTTTAGGGTTAGGATAAGGGTTAAGGTTAAGGTTAGTTAGGGTTAGAGTTCGAGCTAGGGTTAGTAGATAGTTACAGATGGACTATCCAAATAAAGTGTTACCGCAAACTATTTCCTACATAGCCCTATGGGGCCTGATCAAAAGTAGTGCACTATGTAGGGAATAGGGTGCCATTTGGGAGGCAGAGAGCTAGGGCAGAGTGGTAGATGGAGGAGAGATTCACTACTTTAGAGTGAGTGGGCTTGTTTGCGGTGGTGGAAAAAGTACTCAACTTTCATACTTGAGTCAAAGTAAAGAAACCTTAATATAAAATGACTCAAGTAAAAGTAAATGTCACCCAGTGAAATTCTACTTGAGTAAAAGTCTAAAAGTACTTGGTTTAAAATGTACTTAAGGATCAAAAGTAAAAGCATAAATCATTTCAAATTCCTTATATTAAGGAAACCAGACGGCACCATTTTCTTTTTTTAATTTCTGGAAAGTCAGGGGCACACTCCAACACTCAGACATCATTTACAAATGAAGCATGTGTGTTTAGTGAGTCTGCCAGATCAGAGGCAGTAGGGATGACCAGGGATGTTTGGTTGATAAGTGCGTGAATTTGACTATTTTCCTGTCCTGCTAAGCACTCAAAATATAACAAGTACTTTTGGGTGTCAAGAGAAATGTATGTAGTAAAAAGTTCAATATTTAAAACTAGGAATATAGTAAAGTAAAAGTAGTCAAAAATATAAATAGTAAAGTACAGATATCGCAAAAACAAATTAACTAGTACTTTAAAGTATTTTTACTTAAGTACTTTACACCACTACTTAAGCCAGAGGAGAGAAAGGGAGGAACGAGGCTTCAGAGAGAATTATAGGAATTACGATGGCTTCTTCCAGACCTGGTAATCCTAAATAAGGTGCTGACACCAGGCATCTTCATCTCTCTCTCTCTCTCTCTCTCTCTCTCTCTCTCTCTCTCTCTCTCTCTCTCTCTCTCTCTCTCTCTCTCTCTCTCTCTCTCTCTCTCTCTCTCTCTCTCTCTCTCTCTCTCTCTCTCTCTCTCTCTCTCTCTCTCTCTCTCTCTCTCTCTCTCTCTCTCTCTCTCTCTCTCTCTCTCTCTCTCTCTCTCTCTCTCTCTGTTGTGAAAGTGTGTGAGCTGTAACACGACAGTGTCTGTTAGGGTAGCAGGCTGTCTGTCTGTTATGCTAGCAGGCTGTCTGTCTGTTATGCTAGCAGGCTGTCTGTCTGTTAGGCTAGCAGGCTGTCTGTCTGTTATGCTAGCAGGCTGTCTGTCTGTTATGCTAGCAGGCTGTCTGTCTGTTAGGCTAGCAGGCTGTCTGTCTGTTAGGCTAGCAGGCTGTCTGTCTGTTAGGCTAGCAGGCTGTCTGTCTGTTAGGCTAGCAGGCTGTCTGTCTGTTAGGCTAGCAGGCTGTCTGTTTGTTATGCTAGCAGGCTGTCTGTTTGTTATGCTAGCAGGCTGTCTGTTTGTTATGCTAGCAGGCTGTCTGTCAGACTTTCTGGTTCTCACTGATTCAGACTATTCACTTCAATTAAGCAATTAAATAGGGCTTCTGATTTATGTATTTGGGAAGCCCGGTTGCTGAGCCTAAAGGCCTATGATCACACACACACACACACACACACATACACACACACACACACATCTGACCCACTGATTCCACAAGCTAATTCCAAGCATGTCCAATTATAGAAAGGTTCTGAGAACATGAGTCTCTAGGAAGATTCCTTCTGCCTCAGATTAGAACTAAATGGTGTGAGACTGTCAGGAAAGGGGGATGAGGAGATGGAGGGGATGAGAGGAGTAGAGTGGGGAGGAGGCGATGGAAAAGAGGAGGGGATGATAGGGGAGGAGTGGAATGGAGTGGGAGGGAGATGGATGAGAGGAGGGGAGTGGAATGGGGAGGAGGGGATGAAAGGGGAGGAGTGGAGTGGGGAGGAGGAGAGGAGGGGATGGAGCAGAAGAGTGTATGCGAGGGGAGGAGGGGTGGGGATGAGAGGGGAGGAGTGGAGTGGGGAGGAGGAGGAGATGATCGAGAGGAGAGGAGTGGAGCGGAGGGGAGGAGAGGAGAAAACAATAGGTTACTTTAAATGAGCGCTTCCGCTGGTTTATCAAACCGGTCAATGTTGAATAAGGCCAGTGAATCCATAAATTGGATATACTGTATGTAAAATAGCCATGAATCCTGTGATTTTTACAGTTTTATTTAAGGGCTGGGGAAATCTATGTTGCAATACATTATGTATCAACCACTGTCTGTGCATGCATTACATTATTTTACATCACAACTCTGAATGCACACCCTCCACAAGCATTACTATTAACAATGAGAAAAGAAAGCGAGTTAAGGGCTAATGCTAAGCTAGTCCCTGACTAGCTGATATGGTGATCAAATTTTATTTGTCACATACACGTGTTTAGCAGATGTTATTGCGTGTAGCGAAATGCTTGATGATGATTTGATGATGTTGTGCCAGTACAACACTGGCACTCTAGCAAGTTGAGATTACATTACAGTGAGCACTGAATGTGTGTGTGTGTGTGTTGTCATCTGCTTGTGTATGTCATGTTACATACAGTATGATTGGTGTGTGTTCATAAAGGTGTGTCAGTGTAGGAGTAAGTGCAATTTTACACCAAATGTAATCCCGTTTGTTTTAACCCTTCAAATGGTTACACAACGTGTGTGTGTTTATACATACAGGACAGGTACAGTATATCTACGAGCACACAAGGTGTGAGCACCTGTATGAGCAGATATGTAGCCACAGGGCGCTGCTATGCTGGTGTGTAGGTTATGGAGTGTAGGATTGTACTGAGCTTCCATCTTATACAGAATCAAACATGCACGCGCACTCACAAACACACACAAAGTCATTTTCATTATAATGAACCTGACTTATTCAACAAACAAACAAGTTTTCATTTATTTACATATGCCTGTAGGTTGCAATAATGAATATAGAATGAACAATAGCTCATTGGAAATAGTACAACGCTACAGTAAAACACATGCGAGGATAATGTAGTTATTCAGATGAGCACCAGTGTTGTTTTAGGCCCCCCAGGTGTTTGCAGTGTTTTTCACTTTCTTCTGTTAGATGCAGAGTGGGGGAACAACAACGGTGTTCATGGAGTTGCAAGAGTTGTAGTGCTTCTCCACTGAGGAGAGTGTGTGAAGTCCTCACAAGGATAGTAAAAAAAAGGACAATTCAGACAAATGGGGACATTTTCGCAATTTTAGGCTTAGGCGTTAGGTTTAAGGTTACAATTAGGGTTAGAATTAGGGTAAGGAATTTGGGGGTTTGGGGTTAAGGTTAGGGTTAGGTTTAATAGGGTTACGTGTTAGGGAATTAGGATTTTGAACGGGAATCAACTGTTTGGCCCCCACGAGGATGGTGTGGTTCGTGTTGTGCTGTGTTTTTGCCATGTTCAAAGTGTTCCCTGATCCACTGAAGTGTTGAATACATCTAAGAACAGACATACTCCTCCTCTCTCTTTTCTTCCATGTCTCTCCATATCCCTTGCCTTCCTTCGGGGAGTTAGCTATCACTTCATGTCATTCAGCATGAATTACTGTGTCTTTGGACGGCCATTCATCTCTTCTTTACCTCTCCATCCCATGTATTACCTGACCATAAATTGATCAGAGAGATCAAGAGCTGGATTTACAGCTGTTAAGCTCCCCATAAAGTGCCCCTGGATTCTATTTTAAATGCAAAATATCCTCCCTTTTGAGAGCGTATTATATTATATTAATACTTTTCACTCTACATTTGTAAGTGGGAGAGAGAGACCGTGTGGATGCTTGTGCAATAGAGAGTTCAAATGTGTGTGTATGTGCGTGTGAGATATGGTTATTCAATAGGGTTAAGCGATGGAGGTTCACCCACTCCGTTTGCCCGGTGTTATCAGGGGGTCTTTTCTCCTTCCATCTTTCCCTCCTTCTCTCCCCAGTCAGTACACACTGAGAGAGAGAGAGAGAACTGCAGTGTAGGTCATCTGGAGTCCTGGAGGACTCAAAGGAGAGGGAGGGGGGCAACTAACTCTTGCCCACTCGGCCACACTTTGAAGTTTCACTTCCTCTTCTGATCCGTCTCCCAAACACAACTTCCCTACAACCCTTATGAAGAGGGTGTGAGAGTGTGTGTGTAACTTCTACGCACACTCCTCTCTGCATCTCATCCGTCTGTCTATCTCTGTGTACTGCCTACAGGTACTGTAGCAATGTGTGAAAATGTGTCCATTCACTCTGTCTCTGTGTGTGTGTGCGCTTGTGAGTGAGGAGAGGTAAACATCAAGACGCCAAATCAATGAGAACTAGTCGTTGGGCAGAAAGGAAGAAACTTCATTAAAAGATGCAACACAGGTTATACAGTATATCTACGAGAGTGTTAAACAAATTAGCAAATGTGTTTTGTCAGACCTTTAACTTTTAAAAACGTTTTTCCATGTTTGTTTGTGATCGGAGTTGCTGTTGCATGTGTCTGTGTGTGTTACTTTGGGGTGTAGTCCTTCTTCCCACATCTGCAATGCAGCAGAAAAGAGACACAAAATGGAAAGAGAAAAGCTCACATGCTTTGACAAAATAACTAAGTCAAGGTCCCGTTCTCAGATATTTTGTTTCTGAAGCTGCTTGACAAAATAGTTTTCTATTGAGGCCCTGACCCAACCCAGCCCTGAGTTTAATGCTAAAATACCACTGGCCAGTAGCTATCTCCAATCTCTGTTAGTCCTCAGAGTAGTGCTGCATTTTAAAGGTACAGTCCTGTCCTGAAGCACATCTGCAATGCACACACAGCACTTCTGCATGTCGGGCTGGGCCGGCGCAGATGTGAATCACAGAGGTCACCTTTAAAATAGGAGCTAAGCTGGGGAGCTGCCCCACCACTGAGGTACTGCATACTGTTTGTCTCAATGGGCTTTTTCTGGTTAAATAAATAAATACCAGGCCTGGGTTCAATAGTATTTGGAATCATTACAAATACTTCATGTGGGCTTGATTGAGCTGTCCTGGCACAATGGAAGTAATAGAATACCGGCAAGAATGCAAACCCTACCCTTATGGCACTGCAGGCAGACTAGGGCAAACAAATGCTGTTTGAATGGTATTTGAGCCTAGGCCTGCTGCACAGTAACTACTGTGGTCTGATGGTATGCTGAAAATGTATTACTGTTTTTTAAAGTGGGATCTTGTTGGTGAAGACTGAGATTGATTGTCATGGGGGTATGTTGTTGGGGTTATTGTGACTGTTGTAAAGAATGTACTTTTGGGGGATTCTGTCGATAGCATTGGAGTTGTTTAATGTATATATCTTAGTTGGTCCATCCATGTATGTTTCTTTCTTGATTTGATCTTGTTTTTGTTCTGTTTTTCAATACATATCCATGTCTGGTTTCAAATCGGACTCTGATGTGTACCGCCAACCCAACACTGAACCCCAACTCCACAATGTAAACAAAAAGGCAAAGAGAAAAGTAACATTTTAGTGAGTGATTGTGTGTAAAGACGGAAGGATATTCATCTTTTGGCTACTATGTCTTCCGGAGCCCTAGTACCCCTCGCCATGGATACAGACCTCTCAATCAAACTGGATGACCTCTGACCTATGAACCCTGAGAGGAATCTAACTGGCTCTCCAGCAGCATGCAGACTGCTCATTCACTGTCTCTCTCTCTCTATCTCTCTCTCTCTCTCACACACACACACACACACACACACCGTATAACCCACGTGTGTGATTCTGCCATTGATAAAAGGGGTCTGCTTTGTACATTGGAGCCCCCTACAGTTTTGTATTGCATGGATGATCCAAGTTATTGTGATGATGATGACTATGATGATGATGATGAAGTCTTCCAAAAAGGGATTTTATGAAATTCTCCACATTACTTGTTTCATGTCTTCCAATGAAAAATCAGTACTTCAGTCTTCCAGCTAACAACAAAACCACGATGACACTATTTTTGTACCAAAACAATGGGACTATCATATCCATGGAAACGTGGAAGGGGGGGGGGGGGGGGGGGTCAGATGTGCATCGCAGTGTGCCCCCTGTTGCACACAAAGAGGACAACAACACCATACCATCTAAAAGCAAAACACCGAACCATGTATCACCGAAAAAACAGAGAATGGGACAATAAAGGAATAGAGATCTATCTAAGGCTGTTTTGAGCACTATAGCCTACGGCAGTGGAGAGAGTCACAGATGGACTGTACTACAAGCATGCATGCGTCCAACATTTACAGGATACATCAAAAAAGAAAGACAAGGAGTCCTATATTTACTCCCCCCCCCTCCCTTCCCCCAAAACACACTCTACTCCTTGAACCCTTGTCTTCTCTGCTTTTGCAATATGATCTGTATTCATTTCCATAATAACTTACACAAAGTCAAGGGAGACATGTTATTGGATATAATTGAATAAAATATAATATATTTGTATGATTGTAAAAAAAAAAAAACTGGTCTCATGTGTCTTTGAATTGTGTACTGCGCTTTCTTCCATAGCCTGCTTGTTACAAATAGGCCTATGCAAATAAACAAGATTATTCTGATTTTTCAGGGTTATTACTGTGTTCACCAATAACTCATTTCTTGACGTTTATTTTTGCATATGACTAGCTTACATAATCAAGACATCATTGCTGGTCATATCTGATAGATCAATAATCGGATTCCTTATTCAATGTCTGCTCCCCATCAGATGCAACCTAACCTATCTTTATGGGCTAGTGATATCCGGGATCCATGGAATGTACAACTCTGACATCACTCCATTGAAGTTTAAATTGAAAAAGATTAAGGTAAGGGTTAAGATTTTAGGGTTAGGTGAGGATTAAGGTTAGGGTAAGGTTAGGATGAGGGTTATGGTTAGGGTGAGGGTTAAGGTTAGGTAAGGGGACAAAAACGTACCCACAAGGAGTACAGGGTGCACGAGCACATAGACAATTACCCCACTTATTTTATGAACTTCTAGTTAAAACCAAAATTCAATTTTAATACATTGTAAAAATAGATGAAGTGGTCCCAGAACACTCAAATCTTCCAACCAGAATAAAGGGTAGTTAGTTTCCTGTAATGTTTGTTAGTGGTCACTAACTAATTACTATCCACAGTGAACTTTAAAAACATAACAAATATGAAAGGATAAATTAATAAATAAATATATATATATATTATTTATTTTTAGCCTCAAAAGGTTGTAAGTACTGATGTTGGCAACTATACATAAATAAGTGCTAATTGTTGAAACAAGTGCAATAAGAGGAGGGGTAGAATTCAAAATAGCCTCCTTTCAAATTCAAAAGAGGAAAACCTATATTCTGTTACCATGCAAATCACAAAAACAACACAAAGAAATCCCATGAAGATTATGTAAGAAATATTTTTAATAGAGGATCTATTAAAATTGTGTTAGAGGTTAATTGGTAGTATATATAGTAGTGCCACCCCACACAAACAACATGTTGTAAAAAATGATAATCTAGATGGAGTAATATCAATGGGACTCTTGTCAATCTCATTGAGACCGGTGGGGGCAAGTCATTTGTTATTCACCTTTTCTCTGCTGCCAATCTTTGGGCCTTGGACCACCCCACCCCCAACTCGAGGCCAGCGATAGATAGATATGTTATTTTTTCCATGTGTATGAAAGTGTACATATGATTCTGTAATTTCATCCACTCTCTCTTTGTAATACATGTGTTGTTTTAGACATTTCAGCAATTTATTTTTGGTTTCTCCGACATACAGTTTGTTACATTCTTTACATTCTATCAAATAGACAAGATTGGATGACTCCAGCTGGAAGTTCTGCCAAACCGGAGCCCCCATTCCCGTATATTTATTTTGCAGGTGTTTCCCACATCTAAAATGAGGATTAACCTGCACTTTCCCACTACCTATGGAAGCATTCAACCAAGATGTCGTCGAGGTTCTTGTTTCTCCTAAACGCTGAAATGAAGTTCAACGGTTTCAAGGGCTCAAAACGATTCTGTGTCTCCTCAAAATGTTTCTTAACAATAAAGTTAAGCTCCATTGAGGGTTTCGAAAAACTTGTTACAAATGGAGTAATGTCGAACTCATTGGAATGGCTAGGAGGTTCCCCACGCTCGAGGTCCCTCTTCACTTCTGCTTTGACTGTCCATACGAATCTCTTGGTGTAGCCCCATATGTCTGAGTGCTTTAATTGCCTACCTATGCTGTTAGTGTCTTAACGACCGTTCCACAGGTGCATGTTCATTAATTGGTTATGGTTCATTCAACATGGGAAACAGTGCTGGAACCCTTTAAAATGAAGATCTGTGAAGGTATTCCGTTTTTTATAAATGATCTTTGAAAGACTGAGAAAGTTACTTTTAGTCTAGTTTTGATGTCTTCTCTATTATTCTACAACGTAGAAACGAAAAAACCCTTGAATGAGTAGGTGTGTCCAAACTTTTGACTGATACTGTACAGTGTGTATATACATTCACATTACGCAGACATTGACATTATACATGTTATATTGGACATATTAGACATGCATACACACACACACACACACACACACGCGCATGCACCCAACCACACACACTCCACCCCACCCTCCTCCTCTCCCGTGGCTACACACCACAGAGGACACAACAGAGTTCTGTGGTCAGGTTAATGTGACACAGAGGGGATTTGTAGAGCCTATTGGATTATTTGGGAAGTTACTGAATGGAAGGAATGTACAAAAAGGGATTCTGTGTGTTAACGTTAGCTGGCCTGTGTCATTCACCAGTTAATGAATTCTAATGGTGATTCGTCTCTCGTTTCCTTTCTGAGGAGACAGGGAGCCCTGAAGTGATGCTCCCATTGTGTTACAGTACAATGTAAAAAAAAAACATATTGATGAATTAGACAAAAATTGCCAAATTAACCATTAAAACACTCACTCCTACTGACAAACAGATGGAGAAATGTACATACAATGCTCCTAGCTGTAAAGGTAACTTCAGCAAGTGACTTAACAAAGGTGCAGAAAGGACAGGATTCAGGCTGTTTTCACACTGTAAGTGTTCGTGCCACAAGGATGGTGTGTGTCTTTGCTTGCATGTGTGTGTGAGAACTTGAGGAGCTCCATAGAGACACACAGAGCTGAGCCGAGACTGAGTGAGACACTTTACATTCAGAGCCCCAGGGAGCTGGGCTTAAATGTGTCCTTGTACAGTCTGTGTATTGTGCTGCTATGCATGGCCACTTCTCTCACAGTGTGACCCTCTCTCTCTCTAACTCCTCTCCCACAGAAGCCAAGAGAGGAACACGTTCACAGGCATGTGGGTTTTCACTAGCTGTGTGTGTGTGTGTGTGTGTGTGTGTGTGTGTGTGTGTGTGTGTGTGTGTGTGCGCATGCATGTACCTGTGCGCATGCATGTGTGTGTGTGTGTGTGTGTGTGTGTGTGATCACCCATGAGAGGCTGTGTGTGTAGGAAGAATAAGGGAAGGAAGAGGAAGGGTATAGGAGAACTACACCATCTCTGCACACTGATAGACTCAAATGAGAGTTGTCGAAAGCATTCCACAGGGATGCTGGCCCATGTTGACGCCAAAGATTCCCACAGGCTGGTGGTGGACCATTCTTGATACACACAGGAAACTGTTGAGTGTGAAAAACCCAGCAGTGTTGCAGTTCTTGACACAAACCGGTGACACAAACCTACTACCATACCCTGTTCATAGGCACTTAAATATTTTGTCTTGCCCATTCATCCTCTGAATGGCATGCACAATCCATGTCTCAATTGTCTCAAGGCTTAAAAATGATTATTTAACCTGTCTCCTCCCCTTCATCTACACTGACTGAAGTGGATTAAACAAGCGACATCAATAAGGGATAATAGCTTTCACCTGGTTTCACCTGGTCAGTCTATGCCATGGAAAGAGCAGGTGTCCATAATGTTTTGTAGCCTACTCTGTATATGTGTTACGGATACAGGTATCCTGGGTGTGTGTGTATCCTGTGTTATTTTCTCTCCTTCTCCCCTCACAGGTGAAAATCATCACTCCCCAATCAGTCACCAATCATCAATCAGAAGACACACCTCCTCCTGTTTCCTACCCAATCACAGTTCCTTTCCCTTGGTTTAAAAACCCTGTCAGTTGTTTGCTCTAGAGCGCAATCTCTCTGTAAATGCCATATGTCTGTAGATTGCTCTGTTTCACCCTCTCCTACTATGTCTCTCTATCGCTCTTTATGTATTGAGCTCTCTTTTGTTTGAGCACCTGCATATCACTTTGTCCTCACCTGTGAGTATTGATTTTGGTAATGGTGTTTGATTGCTGGTGGGAAAAGGGGGAACCAAGACAAGTCGCCCATGGGCATACACTACCCGTAGGTAAACTTAGTTAAAAACACTAGTTAGAACTGGGCGGACCACCCACTGTATTTTTGGTTAGTTAGCGGTTGTTGAAATAGGCTAGTCTAGTTTAGGGGTGTTTTGGATGCTTATTGTTTCTTTCCTTGGGTCCAGCTCAGCTCCTTTTCCTGCCCCCCCCCCCCCATTACCGTGTGTTTTCTAATAAACCATGTGTTTGACAGTAATTTGTCTGTGGTTATTTCGTTCTCACTTTTACTTTTTCACTATTATAATGTGCATGAGTTATGTTACAGGTCTCGTTACCATCTCCCCTAGACTGTCGAGCCAAAAGGGATTCGTAACAATATGGTTCTATAAATGAAGACTATATCAATACATTAATCTGTTCAAACTATTATGAGGCTAAACTGATCCTAAATATGTTCCAATGTGTGGTAAGCGTTCTAGTACATTTAATACATAATTATTACACTGATCCTAGATCTGTGCTATTTCACCAGCATCGGGCGGCAGGTAGAAGTTGAAAATGGATGCAGGGGATGATGTTGATGACGTAGTAAAGAGGCTTCCTCTCGATGATGAGGTAGAAGGTGAGGCCTTCATACAGGCCATCACGGTTTGCGTTCTTCCTGCTGGGCAGGTGACGGATGTACCACTCACCACTCTCTGGAGACATATGGTGTACATTATGTATTAGTGTAGGAAAGTGACTTTGGAAACCACATTGAGCATAGGGTGTGTGTATGTGTGTCGTGTGTCTGATGTATCACTCGCCACTCTCAATACTAGGGGTGTGCTGAGCAATTCTCTGGATACGATTATGATCAGTGTTTTTTTTTGTAATTATCCGTGATTAGATTTATTTTGGGTGCCAGGAAGCAGCTTTCTCGTGTCAGTCAGTCAAAAGCGTTTCTAAACCCTTGTCACGATCGTCTGAATGAATGGACCAAGGCGCAGCGCACTTAGAGTTCCACATGTTAAATAAATATGAAACTCACCAAAAACAATACAGAAGAAACCGAAACGTGACGTTCTGGGCTGCTCACAGGCAGCTATACAAAAACAAGATCCCACAAACAGCTGGGAAAAGGCAGCCTAAATATGATCCCCAATCAGAGACAACGATAGACAGCTGCCTCTGATTGGGAACCATACCAGGCCAACAAAGAAATAGAGAACATAGATTGCCCGCCCTAGTCACACCCTGACCTAACCAAATAGAGAAAAGGATCTCTAAGGTCAGGGCGTGACAACCCTAATGTACATGGGCAAGGTTCTACGTGGTCTGAATAACTCAACTGGCTTGTTTGCCAGTCTGTAAAGAGAGAGGGCTGCTCTGATTGGACAGAGTGAAGCTGTATTTCTCTGTCCACTCGCTTCATAAATTCACCCGATCACTTTTCCAAGCATGTTCGCGTTCTGATCGTTTAGATGGCTGCAGCTTGTTACTGTAATAAATCACACGGCGAGGATGTTTGCTATCAAGCTATCAATGTGTTTAACATCTAACAAGAGGGAAAAACATGAAACGCTGCTGCACATTCTGACTGAGTGAAAGCAAACTTGAGGACACACAGACACACACACACACACACCCACCCCTCCACACGCTGCTCCTAATCTGCAGCTTTTTTGCAGTAAGAACGTGCAGGGAGGTATTTTGCATATTAGGCTTATTCAAAAACAAGTATCACAAGTATCATCTGAGCCGATCCGACGGCCAACTGTCAACTTACGGATACGAATGCGAGGATGGCCATGTCGGCACACCCCTACTCAATCCCCTTCTCGTCCAGGATGTGTGTGTGTGTGTGTGTGTGTGTCTTCTCATATCGTCATCACTGAAGCCCTCATCACATTGTATCTCTTTGATCTGCAGGTCCACCTCTGATGTAGGTGTAGGTCTAGAACACCATGGTGCAGTTCTGCCGGTCAACGGGAAGTACGCCACCTGGACACAGGAAACAGGAAGAGGAGGGGGTGTTACGACAAAGAAGGTAACAGACACATGGAAATGTAAAACTGTGTGTGTGGTTGTCTGCGTATGTGTGTGTCTGTGCGTCCATTTATGAACGTGTACGCACATGAATTCGGCGTGTGTGTGTGTGACAGTGTATGTGTACATGTGTACGTACATTTGTGTGTGTGTTTGTGTTTGCTCACTCGTGCATATGTGTGTGTCACCTTGACCCCACAGGGGCTGCAGAAGAGGGCAAGGGGAGACCAGGTCACCCTCCCACTACTATAAGCCTGGATAGCCACACGGAGGGCCACATCAAACACACCATCATTACTGCAGAACGAGAGAAAGGGAGGGAGGGGAGAGGGATGGAGGGAGGGAAGGGAGGAGGAGAGAGAGTGCAGAGAGAGAGATTGAGAAAAAGAGAGAGTTAGAAACAGAAGAATACCATTCTCACTGTACATGAGAGCTATTCTGTCTATAGGACTGTACACTATTAGAAATAAGCTTCTATCTAAGTACCTAAATGGGTTATTTGGCTGTTCCCATTTAATAACCCTTTTGGTTCCAGGCAGAACCATTTTGAGTTCCATGTAGAACCCTTTCTTCAGAGAGTTCTACATGAAACCCAAAGGGTTCTCCTATGTGGACAGAAGATTAAGGTTCTCTAGTGTCCGTGAGTTATTTACTCAAAATTACATCCTAACAATATGCACTATACACACACGTACACATATATTTTGTATTGTAGATATGTGGTGGTGGAATAGGAGCCTGAGTGCACACAGTGTGTTGTAAAATCTGTGAATTTATTGTAATGTTTTTAAAATTGTATAAATGCCATAATTTTGCCAAGGCAGCAGCTAATGGGGATCCATAATAAATACAAATACTCATTCAGTCGGTGTGGAGGCTCCCGTTAACTGTGCTGTAAATATCCCCTCCGCTCCATTCATCACTGCTTTATAGGTAATTAAGCAGCACTGCTCCCCAATAACAGAGCCATTGTCTCCGCACCGAGAACCGCTTAGATAACGCTCCAGCTAGGAACCCATTCACCTAGCACCGAAGAGTGGAGAATCAGTGGGGAGTGGAGCTGGACTCACATATGCGGACTCATGCATGTGTGTGTGCGTGCTTGTGTACCTGTGTGTGGGCAAGTTAGTGCACCCGTCCGTGCCTGTGTCTGTGTGTGTGAGGGTGATCAATGTTTGTAATTTTATCTCTGAAAACACCTTCACAGGGACACGGTTTTAGAGGGGGCAGTCCTAAGGAAGGGCTTTCACCAGCCCACTGCCAAGCCCATAAAACCATGCAGTGTACAGTACTCTGGGTGCTCAACATGCCAGTCTAATTGTGTTGATGTCTCTGTTGTGGCTTGCATTATGAGTTTAATAGTGACTATACGCTTATGTCTTACACTCTTAGAAAACACGGTTCCAAAAGGGTTAACCAAGTTTAATTCTTCCCAAAGGGTCGATACAGCTGTAATTCAGACGACCGACATTTCACACAAGCACTGATATTTAACCCTTTCTCCTCGGCTGAGTCTCCTCCTCCACAACTGAACAGCCAATGCATCTCTGGTGCTAGACAGAACTTTAGTGATATCTGTTCTTCCTCACTTCATCTGACCTGACCTCTACCCCAAAGTGCTCACTCCTCCCCAACTCAAGGCTGTCATGGTGACTGGTACGAGACTGTGTCTCTTCTCCTCCCATAGGATCCCTGATGGCTAACAATAACATATCCGGACATAATGTAAACGTTATGCATGACCCTCTCTCCCACAGTGGCATATCTGGACATAATGTAAACGTTATACATGACCCTCTCTCCCACAGTGGCATTGATAGTTTCTAAGATCTCCACCCGTCTCCCCTTATCAATGCCTGCCACATGTAATCGCTTCCCTGCACTCAACACATTCCAAGCTTAGTTGCACACACCATATACCTTCCTTCTATAACCCTTAACTTCTGGTGTAGACCCTCTAAACCTTAGCACTCCATCAGTGACATCAATAAGTATATTTTCATGTTCTCAGAACCCAATAGTATGTTGTCGTGTGTGTGTATGCATGTGTCTGTGTCTATGTTTGTGTTGCTTCACGGTCCCTGCTGTTACATAAGGTGTATTTTTATCTGTTTTTTAAATCTAATTTTACTGCTTGCATCAGTTATCTGATGTGGAATAGAGTTCCATGTAGTCATGGCTCTATGTAGTGCTGTGTGCCTCCCATAGTCTGTTCTGGACTTGGGGACTGTGAAGAGACCCATGTTGGCATGTCTTGTGGGGTATGCATGGGTGTCCGAGCTGTGTGCCATTAGTTCTAACAGACAGCTTGGTGCATTCAACATGCCTCTTATTAATACAAGTAGGGATGAAGTCAATCCCTCTTCCACTTTGAGCCAGGAGAGATTGACATGCATATTATTATTTGCTCTCTGTGTACATCCAAGAGCCAGCCGTGCTGCCATGTTCCTTTTTGTGGCACCTGACCACATGACTGAACAGTAGTTCAGATGCGACAAAACTAGGGCCTGTAGGAGCAGCGTGTTATTATGGACAGACTTCTCCCCATCTTAGCTACTGTTGTATTAATATTTTTTGACCATGACAGTTTACAATCTAAGGTTACTCCAAGCGGTTTAGTCACTTCAACTTGCTAAATTTCCACATTATTTATTACAATATTTAGTTGAGGTTTGGTGAATGATTTGTCCCAAATACAATGCTTTTAGTATTTAAATATTTAGGACTAACTTATTCCTTGCCACCCATTCTAAAACTAAATGTAGCTCTTTGTTAAGTGCTGCAGTCGTTTCAGTCACTGTAGTAGCTGACGTGTATTGTGTTGAGTCATCCGCATACATACTGGCATGTCATCTGTAAAGACTGAAAAAAGGGGCCTAGACAGCTGCCCTGGGGAATTCCTGATTCTACCTGGATTATGTTGGAGAGGCTTCCATAAAAAACACCCTCGGTGTTCTGTTAGACAGGTAACTCTTCGTCCACAATTTAGCAGGGGGTGTAAAGCCATAACACACATGTTTTTCCAGCAACAGACTATGATCAATAATGTCAAAAGCCGCACTGAAGTCTAACAAAACAGCCCCCGCTATCTTTTTTTATCAATTTCTCTCAGCCAATCATCAGTCATTTGTGCAAGTGTTGTGCTTGTTGAATGTCCTTCCCTACAAGTGTGCTGAAAGTATGTTGTCAATTTGTTTACAGTAAAATAGCTTTGCATCTGATTCAACACAAGGGTTGGTAACAGGCTGATTGGTCAGCTATTTGAGCCAGTAAAGGGGGCTTTAATATTCTTATGTAGCGAAATTACTTTTGGTTCCCTCTAGGCCTGGGGGCACACACTTTCTGGTAGGCTTAAATTTAAAATAAGGCAAAAAGGAATGGCAATATCTTCCTCTATTATTCTCAGTAATTTTCCATCCAAGTTGTCAGATAGTTAACAATATTTTTTTCACCTCTTCCACACTCACTTTACAGAATTCACAATTACAACGCTTGTCTTTCATAATTTGGTCAGATATACTTGGATGTGTAGTGTCAGTGTTTGTTGCTGGCATGTCATGCATAAGTTTGCAATTCTTGCCAATGAAAAAATAATTAAAGTAGTTGGTTTTGTAATGAATGAACCATCTGATTCTATGAATGATGGAGCTGAGTTTCCCTTTTTCCCAATACATTTATTTAAGGTGCTCCAAAGCATTTTACTATCATTCATTGTCATTTATCTTTCTTTCATAGTGTAGTGTCTGTTTGCTCCTCATTACACACCACGGACCAACAAACATTCGAATATCAATGACATAGGAATCACTACAAAACGTATTGTATGACCTCTTATACACTATTTTAGGCCAATCCCTTGGAACTTTTGTTTTCCTAGATATGGCTACTAAACTCAGCAAAAAAAAAACGGCCCTTTTTCAGGACCCTGTCTTTGAAAGATAATTAGTAAAAATCCAAATAACTTACAGATCTTCATTGTAAATAGTTTAAACACTGTTTCCCGTGCTTGTTCAATGAACCATAAACAATTAAAGAACATGCACCTGTGGAACGGTCGTTAAGACACTAACAGCTTACAGGCGGTAGGCAATTAAGGTCACAGTTATGAAAACTTAGGACACTAAAGAGGCCTTTCTGCTGTCTATGAAAAACACCAAAAGAAAGATGCCCAGGGTCCTTGCTCATCTGCGTAAACGTTTCTTAGGCATGCTGCAAGGAGGCATGAGGACTGCAGATGTGGCCAGGGCAATAAATTAACGTCAGCACAGTGAGACATCTAAGACAGTGCTACAGGGAGACAGGACGGACAACTGATCGTCCTCTCAGTGGTAGACCACGTGTAACAACACCTGCACAGGATCGGTAAATCCGAACATCACACCTGTGGGACAGGTACAGGAGGGCAACAACTGCCCGAGTTACTCCAGGAATGCACAATCCCTCCATCAGTGCTCAGACTGTCCACAATAGGCAGAGAGAGGCTGGACTGAGGGCTTGTAGGCCTGTTGTAAGGCAGATCCTCACCAGACATCGCCGGCAAAATCGTTGCCTATGGGCAAAAACCCACCGTCACTGGACCAGACAGGACTGGCAAAAAGACAGGACTGACGAGTTGTGGTTTTGTCTCACCAGGGATGATGGTAGAATTTGCGTTTATCGTTGAAGGAATGAGCGTTACACCGAGGCCTGTACTCTGGGATCGACTTGGAGGTGGAAGGTCCGTGTGTCACAGCATCATCGAACTGAGCTTGTTGTGATGGCAGGCAATCTCACGCTGTGCGTTACAGGGAAGACATCCTCCTCCCTCGTGTGGTACCCTTCCTGCAGGCACATCCTGACATGACCCTCCATCATGACAATGCCACCAGCCATAGTACTCGTTCTGTGCGTGATTTCCTTCAAGACAGGAATGTCAGTGTTCTGCCATGGTCAGCAAAGAGCCCTGATCTCAATCCTATTGAGCACATCTGGGACCTGTTTGATCAGAGGGTGAGGGCTAGGGCCATTCCCCCCCACAAATGTTAGGGAACTTGCAGATGCCTTGGTGGAAGAGTGGGGTAACATCTCACAGCAAATCTGGTGTCCATGAGGAGGAGATGCACTGCAGTACTTAATGCAGCTGGTGGCCACACCAGATACTGACTGTTACTTTTTGATTTTGACCCCTTTGTTCAGGGAAACATTATTACATTTTTCTTGTCACATGTCTGTGGAACTTATGTCTCAATTTTTTAATCTTGTTATGTTCATACAACTATTTAAGTTTGCTGAAAATATACGCACTTGACAGTGAAAGGACGTTTCTTTTTTGCTGAGTTTATATTGTGATCGCTACATCCAATGGCTCTGGATACTGCTTTCAAGCTGATTTCTGTAGCATAAGGTAAAGATGTGATCAATACAAGTCGATGATTTCATTCCTGTGCTGTCTATAACTACCCTGGTAGTTTGACTGAACCTGAACTAGGTTGCAGGCACTGGTTATAGTTAAGCTTTTTTTAAAGTGGGCAGCTTGATGAAAGCCAGTCAATATTTAAATCACCCAGAAAATATACCTCTGTTGATATCATATGCATTATCAAGCATTTCACACGTTATCAAGTTGACTGTTAGAATTTGGTAGTCTATAGCAGCTTCCCAAAATAATGGCCTTTAGGTGAGGCAGATGGACCTGTAGACATATTACTTCAACAGTATTTAACATGAGATCCTCTCTAAACTTTACAGGAATGTGGTTCTCAATATAAACAGCAACATCTCTACCATTGGTATTTCTGTATTTTCTGTAAGTGTTATAACCTTGTATTGCTACCACTGTATCATCAAAGGTATATGGTGTGTATATAAAGTCTAGTGACTGTGTATATGGTGTGTATATATAGTCTAGTGAGTGTGTATATGGTGTGTATATATAGTCTAGTGACTGTGTATATGGTGTGTATATATAGTCTAGTGAGAGTGCGTAGGGTCGGTGCAAGATAGGATCAGTGCAGATTGTTCGGGTTCCATTAATTAACTTTTTAGCAGTCTGGCTATTTAGCAGTTTTATGGCTTGGGGGTAGAAGCTGTCTCTGAGCCTGTTGGACCGAGAGACGATGCTCCGGTACCATTTGCCGGATGGTAGCAGAGTAAACAGTCTATGGCTGGAGTCTTTGGCAATTTTCCGTGCCTTCCTCTGACACCGCCTGATATAGAGGTCCTGGATGGCAGGGAGCTTGGCCCCAGTGATGTGCTGGGCTGTCCGCATCACTCTTTGTAGAGCTTTGTGGTCAAGAGTGGAGCAATTGCCATACCAAGCGGTGATGCAGCCAGTGAAGATGCTCTCGAAGGTGCAGCTTACAACGTTTATTAGGATATGAGGGCCCATGCCCTCTTCATGACTGTGCGGGTGTGTGGACCATGTTAAGTCCTTGAGCTTGAAGCTCTAGATTCGCTTCGCCACAGCCCCGTCAATGTGGATGCGAGCGTGCTCTCCCGTCTGTCTCCTATAGTCCACAATCAGCTCCTTGGTCTTACTGATATTGAGGGAGAGGTTGTTGTGCTGGCACCACACTGCCAGGTCTCTGACCTCCTCCCTATAGGCTGTCTCAGGGAGTACCAGGATCCAGTTGTGGAGGTAGATGTTCAGTCCCAGGGTTCCTAGCTTGGTGAGGATTTTGGAGGGGACTATGGTGTTGAACGCTGAGCTGTAGTCTATGTACAGCATTCTCACATAGTTATTTCCCCTCCTGTCCAGGTGGGAGAGGGCAGTGTCAAGTGTAATTGAGATTGCGTCATTTGTGGATCTGTTGGGTTGGTATGTTAATTGGAGTAGGTCTTGGATGTCTGGGATGATGGTGTTGATGTGTGTCATGACCAGCCTTTCAAAGCGCTTCATAATTACAGATGTGAGAGCTACAGGGCGATAGTCATTTAGGCAGGTTACCTTGGAGCTCTTGGGAACAGGGACAGTGGTGGTCAGCTTGAAAGATGTTGGGATTGGAGACTGGGCGAAGGAGAGAATGAAAATGTCTGAAGACACCTGCCAGCTGGTCTTCGCATGCTTTGAGAACGTGCCCTGTTATTCCGTCTGCCCCGGCGGCCTTGTGATTGTTAACCGGCTGAGATCCCGTTAACGGGATCGATATGACAACAGCCAATGAAAAGGCTTTACGACAAAAGCATACCATGTGATTCTGTTAGGTCAGTACCTAGTCACAGAAAAACACAGCCATTTTTTCAGCCAAAGAGAGGAGTCACAAAAAGCAGAAATAGAGATAAAATTAATCACTAACCTTTGATGATCTTCATCAGATGACACTCATAGGACTTCATGTTACACAATACATGTATGTTTTGTTCGATAAAGTTCATATTTATATCCAAAAATCTCAGTTTATATTGACGCGTTATGTTCAGTAATGTTTTGCTTCCAAAACATCCAGTGATTTTGCAGAGAGCCACATCAATTTATAGAAATACTCGTAATAAACATTGATAAAAGATACAAGTGTTTTGTATGGAACTTTAGATAAACTTCTCCTTATTAATGCAACCGCTGTGTCAGATTTCAAAAAAGCTTTACCGAAAAAGCACACCATGCTATAATCGGAGTATAGCGCTCAGAGACCAAAACAAGCCATACAGATACCCGCCCTGTTGTGGAGTCAACAGAAGTCAGAAATAGCGTTATAAATATTCACTTACCTTTGATGATCTTCATCAGAATGCACTCCCAGGAATCCCAGTTCCACAATAAATGTTTGTTTTGTTCGATAAAATCCATAATTTAAGTCCAAATACGTCCTTTTTGTTTTCGCGTTTAGTTTACAAATTCAAATTCACGACGCGCAGGCCAGGCAAAAAGTCTAAAAATTCCATTACAGTTCGTAGAACCATGTCAAACGATGTATAGAATCAATCTTTAGGATGTTTTTAACAAATCTTCAATAATGTTTCAACCGAAGAATTCCTTTGTCTTTAGAAAGGAAAAGGAATGCAGCTACCGCTCACGGGCGCACGCCTGACTGAGCTCATGAATTCTGCCAGACCTCTTGCTCAATCAGCTCTTATTCTCTCCTCCTTCACAGTAGAAGCCTGAAACAAGGTTCTAAAGACTGTTGACATCTAGTGGAAGCCTTAGGAAGTGTGATATGACCCCATAGACACTGTATATTGGATAGGCAAAGACTTGAAAACCTACAAACCTCAGATTTCCCACTTCCTGGTTTGATTTTTTCTCAGGTTTTTGCCTGCCATATGAGTTCTGTTATACTCACAGACATCATTCAAACAGTTTTAGAAACTTTGGAGTGTTTTCTATCCATATGATATGCATATCTTAGCTTCTGGCCCTGAGTAGCAGGCAGTTTACTCTCGGGCACCTTATCCATCCAAGCTACTCAGTACTGCCCCCAGCCATAAGAAGTTAACCTGTTGAAAATGTTGCTCACAATCAGACACAGAGAGCGAGATCATACAGTGATTGGAAAAGCAGGGGATTTCTCGCAAGGCACAGTGTTATATTCCTCAAAGCGAGCATAAAAAAGGCATTTAGCTCGTTCGGGAGTCCTGCGTTGCTGGGCAGCTCATGGCTGGGTTTCCCTTCGTAATCCGTTATCGTCTGCAAGCTCTGGCACGTACAACAAGCATCGTAGCCGGTGTAGTAGGATTCCACCTTTCTCCTCTATTGTCCTTTTGCATGTTTGATGTCTCATCAGAGGTCGCAACGTAACGTAATTTCTTGTATGCGTCCATGTCCATGTCCCGTTCATTGGAAGTGTGTGTCTGTTTCTACTCTCTGTCCTGACTGACCCGTCCAGTCCAAACTATTGCAGTTAAGTCAAATACATGATGTTGAATGAACAGAGGCCCGAAAAATACCCAACATCCTTTAGCTATTTAGTATCTAAATGACTGTGACCACTCAGGAGCTCAAGAGATTTGTATTATACTGTATACATTATCAGGTCATCTTGTTCATTTTGGAATTGGAATGTCTGATAACTTCATGAATTGACCGAATTTAAATGGACCTGAACCCAAGTAATAATATATGCCATTTAGCATGTGACATCGGTGCATGCATAGATTTTCGTAAAGGTGGCCCCAGCAGGAAGCGAAGCATTGACCCTGCCGTTGCTAGTGCCATGCTCTACCAACTGAGCAGTCTAGCTTCTTACTTGTCGATGAGGACGATGTCCGGCAGCCAGACCTTCGCAGCAGGAAGTCGCATCACCTCGATTCCGTCATGGCCTTTAGGGTTACATAACAGACAATGATCTGTACACTCCTGATATCACAGGAACATGTGTGTGGATGGGTGGGTGTGTGTATGAGACAGACAGAGAGACAGAGCGACAGACAGGCGGGCAGAGGTGTTGTCCATGTGTGTTCATGTGTGTGTTGGGAATTGGGTTTGAGTTTTAATGATTTATAACAGATGGAAATAACACGAGAGAAAGATGAGAGGTGAGAGAAAGAAAAAAAGGTTTATGTGAGTGGGAGAAACAGAGAGAGACTGAGGGGATAACTTTCAAATTAGAAATCTAACCACTTCATCATTTTATCAATTTATTTCACATTTTCCTAGCTAGTGTCATTAGCTATAGGGAGCACAATATCCCAGTGTATTTGAAGATGAATAATATCAATAACATTTGCATAATTTTTCATTTAACATAAACGGTGTATTATTGTTATTATTATTTCAAGTGTTTCTACTGGATGAATGATTTGTATTCCGCTGTGTGTGTATGTGTATGTGTGTGTGTGTTTGTGTTGTCTGTTTGTGTTGTGTGTGTGATAGTGCTAAGCGGTTTGAATTATTATTTTTTTTTTTAAACAACTCGTTGACCGAAGTCGGTTAAATTATTTGAATCCCATTTTGTTCTATTTTCTTTCTGTGAACTCCATACACAGTTTCTCTAGAGCAGTGGTCACCAACCGGTCGATCGCTTGTAAAAAGAATACGATAAAATCTTGCATTCCTATTATTCTATACTGTATATACAGTGCCAGTCAAAAGTTTGGACACACCTACTCATTCAAGAGTAATTTTTACTCATTTTTCCCACTCATTTTTCTTTATTTTTATTATTTTCTACATTGTAGAATAATAGTGAAGACATCAAACTATGAAATAACACATATGGAATAATGTAGTAAGCAAAAAGTATTAAACAAATCAAAATACACTTTATACTTGAGATTCTTCAAAGTAGCCACCCTTTGATTACAGCTTTGCACACTCTTGCCATTCTCTCAACCAGCTTCATGAGGTAGTCACCTGGAATGCATTTCAATTAACAGGTGTTCCTTGTTACAAGTTATTTTGTGGAATTTCTTTCCTTCTTAATGCATTTGAGCATATTTTTGCCATTGCTGTTGATGGTAGGTGCCCTTGATTCAGCAGCCAAAGTGTTCCAATTTTTAGTTATTTCATATGTCTGAAGGTAGAACTCCACCTATAGGCCTACCGCTGACTGATCAGGTAGCTCAGATCACCAAAAGGTTGGCGACCACTGCTCTAGGGAGACATTAGTGTGCAATGTAGTAGGGAAGTTGTAGTTTCCAGCAAGTCAATATTTTACATAGTTTAGCGCAGAAAGAGTGGTAATACACTGAGAGGGAGAAGCGACAGATGACGAGTGACCGAGAGGGATAGAGAGCAGATGCAGATGCATCGCAAGGTATCTCTACCTGAAAATACATGATTTTAAGTGGTTGTGTAACAGTTCACCAAACTCACAGTTTGGTACATATTGAGGTTTTGGGGTCACAGTTCCTGCTGTGACCTGATTGTTATGTTGGGCCTCTCTAGTCTCCATTCTTATGTTGCGTTTGTAACCAGGTGGGAATTTACCAGTTGTGAAGTCATAAATACCAGTTGGGTGCATTCATGTGATTTGAAATGGTTGAGAAACGGCAATTGGCTAAGGGCCAACAAGCTATGTCAACTATAAACGAAAAGTAAAGCTATCATGCTTGTTAAAAAATATAGAGTTCAAATAACACAAAAAAATAGATTGATTTTTATCATGTTTTGTTGCTGCATTTAACTGCTGAAATTTCTGTTGTAGACTAGGGGTGTCCCTAAATGACCATACTCGTATTCATAACCGTATCCCTAAATTGACATTTGATAGTCGGATCGGATGAGACTTGGATGTTTTAATAAATGTCTCCCTGCACGTTTATAGACCAAACAAGCTGCAGATTAGGAGCCGTTACTCTCGCCCTGTTGTTAAACATAATATACATTGATAGATTGAGAGCAAAAGTCCTTGCATTTGATTGATCACAGTAGCAGGCTAACAGGAGGCAGCAGCAGTCTGAATGATCAGACCCAAACAGAGAAGTGAAAGTGGTGGGGTGAAATTATGAAGCGAGTGGACAGAGAAATACAGCTTCACTCTATCCAATCACAGCAGCAGGATCCACGTACAGTCCGCCCTTCTCTTTACAGACAGGCAAACTAGCCAGTTGAGATATTTAGTTGAGTTGACAGTAATGTCATGGTTAGGTGTGTGTGTGTGTGTGTGTGTGTTTGCAAATGTGTTTGCTCAGCATACAGTTGAAGTCGGAAGTTTACATACACTTAGGTTGGAGTCATTAAAACGTTTTTCAACCACTCCACAAATTTCTTGTTAACAAACTATAGTTTTGGCAAGTCGGTTAGGACATCTACTTTGTGCATGACACAAGTAATTTTTCCAACAATTGTTTACGGACAGATTATGTCACTTATAATTCACTGTATCACAATTCCAGTGGGTCAGAACTTTACTAAAACTAATATGACTGTGCCTGTAAACAGCTTGGAAAATTCCAGGAAATGATGCCATGGATATAGAAGCATCTGATAGGCTAATTGACATCGTTTGAGTCAATTGGAGGTGTACCTGTGGATCTATTTCAAAGCCTACCTTCAAACTCAGTGCCTCTTTGCTTGACATCATGGGAAAATCAAAAGAAATCAGCCAATACCTCAGGAAAAAATTGTAGAACTCCACAAGTCTGGTTCATCCTTGGGAGCAATTTCCAAATGCCTGAAGGTACCACGTTCATCTGTACAAACAATAGTACACAAGTATAAACACCATGGGACCACGCAGCCATCATACCGCTCAGGAAGGAGACGTGTTCTATCTCCTAGAGATGAACGTACTTTTGTGCGAAAAGTGCAAATGAATCCCAGAACAACAGCAAAGGACCTTGTGAAGATGCTGGAGGAAACAGGTACAAAAGTATATATATCCACAGTAAAACGAGTCCTATGTCGACATAACCTGAAAGGCTGCTCAGCAAGAAGAAGCCACTGCTCCAAAACCGCCATAAACAAGCCAGACTACAGTTTGCAACTGCACATGGGGACAAAAATCGTACTGTTTGGAGGAAAAATGGGGAGGATTACAAGCCGAAGAACACCATCCCAATCGTGAAGGACAGGTCTCACCATGTTGTGGGGGTGCTTTGCTGTAGGAGGGACTGGTGCACTTCACAAAATAGATGGCATCATGAGGATGGAAAATGATGTGGATATATTGAAGCAACATCTCAAGACATCAGTTTGGTCGCAAATGGGTCTTCCAAATGAACAATGACCCCAAGCATACTTCCAAAGTTATTGCAAAATGGCTTAAGGACAACAAAGACAAGGTATTGGAGTGGCCATCACAAAGCCCTGACCTCAGTCCTATAGAACATTTGGGCAGAACTGAAAAAGCGTGTGCAAGCAAGGAGACCTACAAACCTGACTCAGTTACACCAGCTCTGTCAGGAGGAATGGGCCAAAATTCACCCAACTTATTGTGGTAAGCTTGTGGAAGGCTACACAAAACATTTGATCCAAGTTAAACAATTTAAAGGCAATACTACCAAATACTAATGGAGTGTATGTACACTTCTGGCCCACTGGGAATGTGATGAAAGAAATAAAAGCTGATATAAATCCTTCTCTCTAATATAATTCTGACATTTGACATTCTTAAAATAAAGTGGTTATCCTATCTGACCTAAGACAGTGAATTTTTACTAGGATTAAATGTCAGAAATTGTGAAAAACTGAGTTTAAATGTATTTGGCTCAGGTGTATTTAAACTTCCGACTTCAGCTGTATGTGTGTGTGTGTGTCAGTTGCCCAACATCAGTAATCAAACCGCAGGTTCAGGACACAGAGGATAGAGTGACATAGCCTGGGTACTGAGGCAAAGAGGAGGAGAGGTTTCTTGTCTGCATACTATAAATGAGGACTACATCTGATTTTGACCACCCAAATCAATCAATGAATTTGTAGATGAACACATCTACGAAAAGGTGTGGGTGTGTATGCGTGTGTTTGTCAAATAAAATAAAATGTTATTGGTCACGTACACATATTTTGCAGATGTCATCGCGGGTGTAGCGTAATGCTTATGTTCCTACAAAACAACACACACAAATGCCCAAAATAAAAATAAAGGAATTGAAAAATATAACGAGGAATGTTAGAGTCCAGAATATAAATATATTTGTTAATTATTGGTTGTATAGACAGTATGGACAGTATATGAATAGAAACGGTGTGTACAACAGAAGTTACACAGGATGAGCCTTGATTAGAATACAATACATATGAAGTGGGTAAAATTGTATGTAAACATTATTAAAGTGTGCTTGCGTGCATGTGCATCCTTCTACAACAGCACATGTTCCTGCACCCCTTACCAGGCTGACGAAGGAAGAGAGGATCATACCAACCTGGACCACCACCGTGGCTTGATGGGAGTATATAGAATACAGAATACAAAGGAGCTGATCATGGACTACAGGAAAAGGAGGGCCGGACACGTGCCCGTTCACATCGATGGGGCTGTAGTGGAGCGGGTTGAGAGTTTCAAGTTCCTTGGTGTCCACATCACCAACAGTCTAACATGGTCCAAATCGTGAAGAGGGCACAACAACACCTTTTCCAACCCAGACAGGATGACCACATCAGTGAATCAACCGACTCAGGTGACGCACCCCCTCCAGGGACGGTATGACGGTATGAGAGAGCCCCAGTAAGCCAGTAAGCCAGCCCCTGTAATAGGGTTAGAGGCAGAGAATCCCAGTGGAAAGAGGGGAACCGGCCAGGCAGAGACAGCAAGGGCGGTTAGTTGCTACAGAGCCTTTCCGTTCACCTTCCCACTCCTGGGCCAGACTACACTCAATCATATGACCTTCAGTAGAGACTTAAAGGTTGAGACCGAGTTTGCGTCTCTGGCATGGGCAGGCAGACCGTTCCATAAAAATGGAGCTCTATAGGAGAAAGCCCTGCCTCCAGCTGTTTGCTTAGAAATTCTAGGGACAATTATGAGGCCTGCGTCTTGTGACCGTAGCGTACGTGTAGGTATGTACGGCAGGACCAAATCAGAGAGATAGGTAGGCGCAAGCCCATGTAATGCTTTGTAGGTTAGCAGTAAAACCTTGAAATCAGCCCTTGCTTTGACAGGAAGCCAGTGTAGAGAGGCTAGCACTGGAGTAATATGATAAAAAATGTTGGTTCTAGTCAGGATTCTAGCAGCCGTATTTAGCACTAACTGAAGTTTATTTAGTGCTTTATCCGGGTACCCGGAAAGTAGAGCATTGCAGTAGTCTAACCTAGAAGTGACAAAAGCATGGATTCATTTTTCTGCATCATTTTTGGACAGAAAGTTTCTGATTTTTGCAATGTTACGTAGATGGAAAAAAGCTGTCCTTGAAATGGTCTTGATATGTTCGTCAAAAGAGAGATCAGGGTCCAGAGTAACGCTGAGGTCCTTGACAGTTTTATTTGAGACGACTGTACAACCATTAAGATTAATTGTCAGATTCAACAGAAGATCTCTTTGTTTCTTGGGACCTAGAACAAGCATCTCTGTTTTGTCTGAGTTTAAAAGTAGAAAGTTTGCAGCCATCCACTTCCTTATGTCTGAAACACATGCTTCTAGCAAGGGCAATTTTGGGGTTTCACCATGTTTCATTGAAATGTACAGCTGTGTGTCCGCACATAGCAGTGAAAGTTAACATTATGTTTTCGAATAACATCCCCAAGAGGTAAAATATATAGTGAAAACAATAGTGGTCCTAAAATGGAACTTTGAGGAACACTGAAATTTACAGTTGATTTGTCAGAGGACAAACCATTCACAGAGACAAACGGATATCTTTCCGACAGATAAGATCTAAACCAGGCCAGAACTTGTCCGTGTAGACCAATTTGGGTTTCCAATCTCTCCAAAAGAATGTGGTGATCGATGGTATCAAAAGCAGCACTAAGGTCTAGGAGCACGAGGACAGATGCAGAGCCTCGGTCCGATGCCATTAAAATGTCATTTACCACCTTCACAAGTGCCGTCTCAGTGCTATGATAGGGTCTAAAACCAGACTGAAGCATTTCGTATACATTTGTCTTCAGGAAGGCAGTGAGTTGTTGCGCAACAGCCTTTTCTAAAATTTTTGAGAGGAATGGAAGATTCGATATAGGCCGATAGTTTTTTATATTTTCTGGGTCAAGGTTTGGCTTTTTCAAGAGAGGCTTTATTACTGCCACTTTTAGTGAGTTTGGTACACATCCGGTGGATAGAGAGCCGTTTATTATGTTCAACATAGGAGGGCCAAGCACAGGAAGCAGCTCTTTCAGTAGTTTAGTTGGAATAGGGTCCAGTATGCAGCTTGAAGGTTTAGAGGCCATGATTATTTTCATCATTGTATAGAGAGATATAGTACTAAAACACTTGAGCGTCTCTCTTGATCCTAGGTCCTGGCAGAGTTGTGCAGACTCAGGACAACTGAGCTTTGAAGGAATACGCAGATTTAAGGAGGAGTCCGTAATTTCCTTTCTAATAATCATAATCTTTTCCTCAAAGAAGTTCATGAATTTATCACTGCTAAAGTGAAAGTCATCCTCTCTTGGGGAATTCTGCTTTTTAGTTAGCTTTGACACAGTATCAAAAAGGAATTTCGGATTGTTCTTATTTTCCTCAATTAAGTTAGAAAAATAGGATGATCGAGCAGCAGTAAGGGCTCTTCGGTACTGCACAGTACTGTCTTTCCAAGCTAGTCGGAAGACTTCCAGTTTGGTGTGGCACCATTTCCATTCCAATTTTCTGGAAGCTTGCTTCAGAGCTCGGGTATTTTCTGTGTACGAGGGAGCTAGTTTCTTATGAGAAATGTTTTTGGTTTTTAGGGGTGCAACTGCATCTAGGGTATTGCGCAAGGTTAAATTGAGTTCCTCAGTTAGGTGGTTAACTGATTTTTGTCCTCTGGCGTCCTTGGGTAGACAGAGGGAATCTGGAAGGACATCAAGGAATCTTTGTGTTGTCTGTAAATTTATAGCACGACTTTTGATGATCCTTGGTTGGGGTCTGAGCAGATTATTTGTTGCAATTGCAAACGTAATAAAATGGTGGTCCGATAGTCCAGGATTATGAGGAAAAACATTAAGATCCACCACATTTATTCCATGGGACAAAACTAGGTCCAGCGTATGACTGTGACAGTGAGTGGGTCCAGAGACATGTTGGACAAAACCCACTGAGTCGATGATGGCTCCGAAAGCCTTTTGGAGTGGGTCTGTGGACTTTTCCATGTGAATATTAAAGTCACCAAAGATTAGAATATTATCTGCTATGACAACAAGGTCCTATAGGAATTCAGGGAACTCAGTGAGGAACGCTGTATATGGCCCAGGAGGCCTGTAAACAGTAGCTATAAAAAGTGATTGAGTAGGCTGCATAGATTTCATGACTAGAAGCTCAAAAGACGAAAACGTTTTTTTTTTTTTTTGTAAATTTAAATTTGCTATCGTAAATGTTAGCAACACCTCCGCCTTTGCGGGATGCACGGGGGATATGGTCACTAGTGTAGCCAGGAGGTGAGGCCTCATTTAACACAGTAAATTCATCAGGCTTAAGCCATGTTTCAGTCAGGCCAATCACATCAAGATTATGATCAGTGATTAGACCGGTGGAAATCTGTTCTTTGGTCAATGAGTCCAAATTAGACATTTTTGGTTCCAACCGCTGTGTCTTTCTGGTACGCAGAGTAGGTGACCAGATGATCTCTGCATGTGTGGTTCCCATCGTGAAGCATGGAGGAAGAAGTGGGATGTTGTGGGGGTTGCTTTGCTGCTGACACTGTCTGTGATTTATTTAGAATTCAATGCACACTTAACCAGCATGGCTACCACAGCATTCTGCAGCAATACACCATCCAATCTGCTTTGTGCTTAGTGGGACTATCTTTTTGTTTTTAACAGGACAATGACCCAAATCCCACCAGCAGACTGTGTAAGGGATACTTGACCAAAGGGAGTGATGGAGTGCTGCATCAGATTACCTGGCCTCCGCAATCACCAGACCTCAACCCAGTTGAAATGGTTTGGGATAAGTTGGACCCCAGAGTGAAGGAAAAGCAGCCAACAAGTGCTCAGCATATGTGGGAACTCCTTCAAGACTTTTGGAAAAGCATTCCTCATGAAGCTGATTAAGAGAATGCCAAGAGTGTGCAAAGCTGTCATCAAGGCAAAGGGTGGCTACTTTGAAGATTCTAAAATATAAAACATATTTTGACTTGTATAACACTTTTTTGGTAACTACATGATTCCATATGTGTTATTTCATAGTTTTGATGTCTTCACTATTATTCTACAGTGTATGTAATAGTACAAATAAAGAAAAAACCCTGAATGAGTAGGTGTCTAAACTTTTGACTGGTACTGTATATACTTGGCGGTGTCAGAGGAAGGCCCAAAAACTGTCAAAGAATCTATTCACCCAAGTCATAGACTGTTCTCTCTGCTACCGCACTGCAAGTGTTACCGGAGCAAAGAGTCTAGGTCCAAAAAGCTCCTTAACAGCTTCTACCCCCAAGCCATAAGACTGCTGAACAATTAATCAAATGTCCACCCGGACTATTTACATTGACCCACCCCTGGCACAAGGCATATTGTATAACGGTGCATCCTTGACTTTCTGCACCTCATCGCTCTGATATGCCATTCTATCAATTTCACATTCATCCATCGAAACATACAGAGCCAGACCTGGGTTCAAATACTACTATAAATATTTCCCATTGCAACAGGCAAGCTCACTAAAGCACCGCTAAAGTATTTGAAATGATATCAAATAGCATTTGATCCCAGGTCTGGTGAGAGTGCAGGTCCCTCTATAACCAGCCCGCTGGCCTTGTAAGCCTCCAACCTTTAGCCGGGCAAACTGTCTAATATTGAAGCAGCATGCATAACTCCTGTTTTCCCCTCCTCCTCTGAGTCGTTCGAAGGTTCTCAGCATTTATAATAGGCAGCTGTGGCGGCAGCAGCATTCATCATGTGTCTCTACAAACCAGTGCCCCCGCAGGGCTGGCTCTGACAGGAACAAATAACAGCACAGCCAGGTACCTTCATTAGCCAAGCACAGGCAGGGACAGACAGACAGGGAGCCGGGAGAGCTAGACAGACGGTTGTTAAGCGTTTAGCCCCTTTTCCTCTCCTGTTTAGGCTACGCCAATTAGGTCTTTAAGTTAGGTAGGATGTGTGATTAGAAAATAAATTGGAATACATGTTGTAAAGTATGGGCCAGATTTCATGTGCACTCAAAACAAATGCCACTGTCACCTGTTTTTCAGAGGCTTTGAACTCGATAGACATTTTGATAAATAGCCTAATGTCGAAACACAATTTTAACGTGTCCAAATCAATAAGCAGATTGTGATATACTGCAAACAGAAAATGTACTATTCACACAATCATACTACTTCTATTTATTTTAAATGAGCACCTTTTAAACAAGCGCATGCACCAAAAACCAGCTGTATGCCCTGTTGAAACTAACAACAAAAATAACATAGATTTTTTATATCACTGGTTAGAGAACAACCTGCAGAAGACAGTGGGCTACATTTTGGAGTGATGCATTTTGATTTGAGGGTCACCAAAACAGAAAGAGAAACGCAACACTTACTTGTCAATAACTCAAGTCGATATCACGCTGAAATCAATAGAACAGGGGCAAATAATTGTGGGTGTAGTGCTGTTTAAACTAACACTATTCAAAGGCCACAAGGAAACTTGGAATAACCTATACATGGTTGGTTAGATGAGGTTTATATCTATATTTTGATGTTAATTTCAGGATTCTGCCATCACGGAAAAGTTAACAAACCAGTTTTTCGGTTGGTTAACTTCAACGAGTCATGACGCAGGATATGATATCAACAGTTACAATGGTTGGCTGCTATTTAAGTGATGGTTTGACTGTCAAATCCATGTATTGGTGTATGGCCAGCTAATTTTATAGAGAGACTTCCCCAAATGTTCCTTGCCATTTCATTAACTCTGTGTTCTAAGTGGTTATATCGTATCCCAGAGCGTGAAAAAATCAATCAAATCACATTCTATTTGTCACATGCGCCAAACACAACAGGTGTTGACCTTACAGTGAAATGCTTACTTACAAGCCGTTAACCAACCATGCAGTTTTAAGAAAATACAAACAAAAAGTTGGAAATAAAAGTAACAAATAATTAAAGATCTGCAGTAAATAACAATAGCGAGGCTATATACAGGGGCTACCGGTACAGAGTCAATGTGCAGGGGCACCGGTTAGTCAAGGTAATTGAGGTAATATGTACATGTAGGTAGAGTTATTAAAGTGACTATGCATAGATAATAAAGAGTAGCAGCAATATAGAAGGGGGAGGCATTGCAAATAGTCTGGGTTTTGATTAGATTTTATTAGATTTTCAGGAGTCTTATGGCTTGAGGGTATAAGCTGTTTAGAAGCTTCTTGGACCTAGACTTGGCTACTTGCTGTGCGGTAGCAGAAAGAACAGACTATGACCAGGGTGGCTGGAGTCTGACAGTTTTTAGGGTCTTCCTCTGACACCGCCTGGTATAGAGGTCCTGGATGGTAGGAAGGTTGGCCCCGGTGATGTACAGGGCCGTACGCACTATTCTCTGTAGTGCCTTGCGATCAGAGGCCGAGCAGTTCCCAAAACAGGCTGTGATGCAACCTGTCAGGATGAACTCAATTGTGCAGCTGTAGAACCTTTTGAGGATCTGAGGACCCATGCCAAATATTTTCAGTCTCCTGAGGGGGAATACGTTTTGTCGTGGCCTCTTCACGACTGTCTTGGTGTGCTTGGACCATGTTAGTTTGTTGGTGACATGGACGCCAAGGAACTTGAAGCGCTCAACCTGCTCACTACAGCCCCCGTCGATGAGAATGGGGGGAGTGCTCGGTCCTTTTCCTGTAGTTCACAATCATCTCCTTTGTCTTGATCACGTTGAGGGAGAGGTTGTTGTCCTTGCACCACACGGTCAGGTCTCTGACCTCCTCCCTATAGGCTGTCTCCTACCACTGTTGTGTCATCGGCAAACTTAAAAATGGTGTTGTCGTGAAGAGGGCTTGATGATGGTGGAGTCGTGCCTGGCCGTGCATTCATGAGTGAACAGGTGGTACAGGAGGGGACTAATCACACACCCCTGAGGGGCCCCCGTGTTGAGGATCAGCATAGCGGATGTGTTGTTACCTACCCTTACCACCTGAGGGCGGCCCGTCAGGAAGCCCAGGATCCAGTTGCAGAGGGAGGTGTTTAGTCCCAGGGTCCTTAGCTTAGTGATGAACTTTGAGGGCACTATGGTGTTGAACGCTGAGCTGTAGTCAATGAACAGCATTCTCACATAGGTGTTCCTTTTGTCCAGGTGTGAAAGGGCAGTGTGGAGTGCAATAGAGATTGCATCATCTGTGGATCTGTTGGACGGTATGCAAATTGGAGTGGGTCTAGGATTTCTGGTATAATGGTGTTGATGTGAGCCATGACCAGCCTTTCAAAGCACTTCCTGGCTACAGATGTGAGTCCTAGTAGTAGTCATTTAGGCAGGTTACCTTAGTGGTCTTGGGCACAGGGACTATGGTGGTCTGCTTGAAACATGTTGGTATTACAGACTCAGGCAGGGCGAGGATGAAAATGTCAGTGAAGATACTTGCCAGTTGGTCAGCGCATGCTCGGCGTACACGTCCTGGTAATCCGTCTGCAGCCTTGTGAATGTTGACCTGTTTAAAGGTCTTACTCACATTGGCTGCAGAGATGAAGCCAGTGACTGATGTGGTGTACTCCTCAATGCCATTGAAAGAATCACAGAACATATTCTAGTCTGTGCTAGCACAGCAGTCCTGTAGTTTAGAATCTGCTTCATCTGACCACTTTTTTTATTGACAGAGTCACTGGTGCTTCCTGCCTTAATTTTTGCTTGTAAGGAGGAATCAGGAGTCAGGAGAATTATGGTCAGATCTGCCAAATGAAGGCGAGGAAGTCTCTGTGTGTGGAGTAAAGGTGGTCTATAGTTCCCTCTGGTTGCACAGTTAACATGCTGATAGAAATTAGGTCAAACTGATTTAAGTTTCCCTGCATTAAAGTCCCCACCCACTAGGAGCACCGCCTCTGGATTAGCGTTTTCCTGTTTTCTTATGGCAGTATACAGCTCATTGAGTGCGGTCTTAGTGCCATCATTGGTCTGTGGTGGTATGTAGACAGCTACGAAAAATACAGATGAAAACTCTCTAGGTAGATAGTGTGTTCTATCCTGCCGATAGAGTGTATAACCCACCAGCTTTATATTATTTATGTCGTCGTTCAGCTACAACTTGGTGAAACATAAGATATTACAGTTTTTAATGTCCCGTTGTTAGGATAGACGTACTTTTAGTTCATCCCGTTTATTTTCCAGCGATTGTACGTTGGCTAATAGTACTGATGGCAAAGGCACTCGTTGCCTGATCCTCACAAGGCACCCCAATCTCCTTCCACGCAATCTCTGTCTCTTTCTCCTACGAATGACGGGGATGAGGGCCTGTTTGGGTGTCTGGAGTAAACCCCTCTCATCCGACTCATTAAAGAAATATCCTTCGTCCAATTCAAGGTGAGTTATCGCTGTTCTGATGTCCAGAAGCTCATTTTGTTCATAGGAGACAGTAGCAGCAACATTATTTTCAAAAAAGTTATAAACAATGCGAAAAAAACAAACAAAATACCACGGTTCGTTAAGAGCCAATGTCGTAGAAATATTCGGTTAATCATATTTCACGAATACCGGAGCCTGTGAGTTCAAATAGACTTTTTATTACAACATAACAAAAGCCGAGCTGATTCATGAAGCAACTATAATGTTCATGTATTTTACAATTTATATTAACTGTTCAAACTTTTAGTATCATATCCCTTCAATGGGTTTTTTGATGTACCAATTACATTCACCTCCCCTAGTGCAGGACGAGACGCGTCCCCTCCATCATATCACACTCAAGTGACGGTTCAATAGAGGTGCACAACCTTTCTATCCCACAACAGCAGAGAACCTTTCACACTCACTTTTATACCTTTCACGCTTTTCCTAAGCGACCTGAGTATACAGGATTTGTACCTTTTTAATTCATTATCGATATACTCCCTCAACACAAAAATTAATCTTATAGGATTTCTCTTACACTTTCCTAAGTGACCTGGAATTTCTTGCATATTCTGATCCACTTCCTCGACACAGAAAATAAAAATTATACGGGATTTTAACATTTGCAATTTCCGATTCACTTCCTCAACACAGAAAAAGCAATAATATACAATTAATCTTAACTAAACTGACCTCATCGATTCACTTCCTCAACACGATAAGCGCTCTTTAATTTGATTTGATTATGCAGATAGACAGTTGCCACCTCAAACTAGATTGAACAGAACAGTAAACAGGGCAGACAGATAACCTGAACGTGATCGATCACCCACCTTAGCTGAGCGACCGCACGAGCCGGACAAATTGAAGGACCCACTGATGCGGACCGATTGAATCAGACAAATGGGCTGCGTTTTCATGCAACTCACACACGTCTAATCAAACATATCCTGGCCATACGAAATCAGACAACACAGTCACAACTAAGACAGACTGAACAAACTGGTCAGATGAACCGCCCGAACAAATCAAATGAATAATCCCACTCAACAGAGTCACTCAGGTGACAGGTGAAGCACATACCTCTCCCTCTGCAATTGTCACACACCAATTACTATATTATATTTTCAAGGTTGCCACCCTCAAAGCTTCCTACCTCCCCATTAGTTTGCATGCATTTTGTTGTACTCAAAAGCTCCCAATATTTATTTGGTTCGACAAATTTGGAGACAGACCCACTCGGTGAAACAGGTTCCTAGAGCGGACCACACAAAATATTCTATTACTATAGGTAAGCACTCGGCTTACCGTCTTTACAAGTGGCCACTTGTGTTTTGTGCAGTCCATTCCAAGAAGCCCATTCACAGCTGCAGATTTCCACCGTCTCTGGTCCCTTTTTGCCACTCCTGGCAAGCTCGCCATTTATGTCATAGAAATATTCAGTCAACCATATTTCACAAATACCGGAGCATGTGCTTCAAATATACTTTTATTAACAATATAACAAAATTCATGAAGCAACTCCCTTTCCAATC
This sequence comes from Oncorhynchus mykiss, assembly GCF_057628025.1. Classification (NCBI taxonomy): domain Eukaryota; kingdom Metazoa; phylum Chordata; class Actinopteri; order Salmoniformes; family Salmonidae; genus Oncorhynchus; species Oncorhynchus mykiss. The sequence goes on from NC_143030.1 coordinate 21,986,111, forward strand.
TTGACACAGACTACTTATACATTTTTCCTCCTTATGTCACATTCACAGTAACTCCTCTTAATGACTCTGGCATTTAGCCACCATTATCTTATTGCCTTTCACTAAGTCTAGTTTGGTTTCATATTAGGGCATGGAACCCGTAGAGCCACAGAAATAGTTCAAAAATAGACCTATACTCGCCTTAAGCCAGGTTCATGCATGTTGGACCAAAGTAACAGTCCTTGGAACTTTACAGAAATGGCCATACATGTCATCCTGCTAACTCCTCTGAAAGGGACACCCGTGTTCTGGAAAAGACCCAAGAGGTGTAACCATAGCAACAGTACATAGTACATATCAATGGTAAAAAAACAAATATTTTGATCTGTTTTAAGCAATCCATCTTATGTCAGAGTGTGTACTAACATCAGCTAAAAAATGTGTAATTCCACTTAATTTTATGTGGTGAATATGTAAGTTTGTGTAAGGTAGTAACACAAACTGTCCACATTAGGGAAATTAGCGCAATTTATAATAATTGCAAATGGCAAAACAATTAAACATGTCAATTTAAGATGAGAGAATATGTTTCCCACTCACAAACTTTTGCAAAAATGTCATCTATTTCTCACTCATTAAACCATTTAGAGTTTTAAATGCTCCTAAACACAATTTAACCTGGCACTCTAGACTAGAGTCTGTGCAGCAGCTGAAACATTTGACCTCCCAACTACTTTCATTTGATGTCATCACTTCAGACAAATTTTGTGTCACTAACCACATTTCCATCCAAAGTTTTCATGTGAGTAAAAGCCATACCATATAAAAAATGAATCAGGACAGCTGTGATGGAAACAGGAAGTTTTGATTATAATTTCATAGATGCCGACATGATGGGATCTTTTTGTATCAGTAAAATTAATTATCTGAGAAAAGGCAGTGGAAATGCCTTTATGGGCAAATATTTATATAATAACCATCATATTCTCCTTTCTAATAAATATCCAGGGTCTTATTCTGGTGATATGATGATCGATACTTGACTGCTATTTGACAAATAAAAATATTCTTATCCATAATAATTTCATTATGTCGACTAGCCTACCCGCGCTGTATCTGCCAGATGTTGGCGAGTCCTCACCTGCCATGACCAGAGAAGGCACATTTGCTATTTAACGCAACAGTTTTTTGCGTCAAAACTATCAGTAGAGTTGAAAACGCGACGGAAACACATTGCGATTTAGATTTTTGTTCGGTACATGAAAAAGCACCTTTTATGTGCATTACATCATAATGCACAGATTTTTATCAGCAACAAGTCCAATTTGTGGAAACAACCCACTGGTGAGGGAATGTTGAACATTTTCTTCATGCAGAATCTAAAATACAGTGCGTTCGGAAAGTATTCAGACCCCTTCCTTTTTTCCACGTTTAGTTACTTTACAGCCTTATTCTAAAATGGATTAAATAAAACAAATCCTCATCAATCTACACACAATTCCCCCTAATGACAAAGTGAAAACAGAAATACTTATTTACATAGGTATTCAGACCCTTTGCTATGAGACTCAAAATTGAGCTCATGTGCATCCTGGTTTCATTGATCATCCTTGAGATGTTTATACAACTTCATTGGAGTCCACCTGTGCTACATTTAATTGACAGTCATGATTTGGAAAGGCACACACCTGTCTATAAAAGGTCCCACAGTTGACAGTGCATGTCAGAGTGAAAACCAAGCCATGCGGTTGAAGGAATTGTCCATAGAACTCCGAGACAGGATTGTGTCTAGGCACAGATCTGGGGAAGGGTATCAACAAATGTCTAAAGAATTGGAGGTCCCCAAGAACAAATACGCATCCATCATTCTTAAATGGAAGAAGTTTGGAACCACCAAGACTCTTCCTAGAGCTGGCCGCCCGGCAAAACTGAGCAATCAGGGGAGAAGGGCCTTGGTCAGGGAGGTGACCAAGAACCCAATGGTCACTCTGACAGAGCTCTTGAGTTCCTCTGTGGAGATGGGAGAACCTTTCAGGACAACCATCTCTGCAGCACTGCACCAGTCAGGCATTTATGGTAGAGTGACCAGATGGAAGCCATTCCTCAGTAAAGGCCATGACAGCCCACTTGGAGTTTGCCAAAAGGCACCCAAAGGACTCTAAGACCATGAGATATAAGATTCTCTGGTTTGATGAAACCAGGATTGAACTTGTTGGCCTGAATGTCAAGCGTCTCGTCTGGAGGAAACCTGGCACCATCCCTGGTGGTGGCAGCATCATGCTGTGGGGATGTTTTTAAGCGGTAGGGACTGGGAGACTAGTCAGAATCGAGGGAAAGCTGAATGGCTTAAAGTACAGAGAGATCCTTGATGACAACCTGCTCCAGAGCACTCAGGACCTCAGACTGGGATGAAGGTTCACCTTCCAACAGGACAACAACCCTAAGCACACAGCCAAGACAAGACAGGAGTCTCTGAATGTCCTTGAGTGGCCCAGCCAGAGCCCGGACTTGAACCCGATCATACAGCTCTACAGAGACCTGACAATATCTGTGCAGCAACACTCCCCATCCAACCTGACAGAGTTTGAGAGGATCGGCAGAGAAGAATGGGAGAAACTACACAAATACAGTTGTGCCAATCTTGTAGCATCATACCCAAGAAGACTCGTGACTGTAAACGCTGCCAAAGGTGTTTCAACAAAGTACTGAGTAAAGAGTCTGAATACTTAAGTTAACGTCATATTTCAGTTTTTTGCTTTGTCATTATGGGGTATTGTGTGTAGATTGAATCCATTTTTTTCTATAAATCATTTTTAGAATAACGCTGTAACATAACAAAATGTGGAAAAAGTCAAGGGGTCTGAATACTTTCCGAATGTACTGTATGTAGTGCATGAAAATCTGTTGCCAATTGGATGGAAACCTGACTACTCAATGATTGATAGAGTTGCACAAAACTGCACATAGTAGACTGCATGTCTACGCCTTGATCAAACCGGCAGCGTAATGAATCAGTGCTGTAATAAATTCTGCAGTCAAACTATGTCTGTTTATGTATAAATATCGATCAACATTTGAATTGGATATGTGTGCAACAAAAAACCCAACATTCACCTTTTGCTACTATTTCTGTTAAGTCTAATGCCTCGATCATGCCGACAGCATCATTGCATTTTGGTACACCAGAAGTACATTCATTTCCAATGGAATGCTGCATTTGCCTTGCTGAATTGCATTGCAGAGGCAGTTAGTGTGTGTTCTGTGCGGTGCATAAATTGGATTTATTGAATGTATGTAAACTGTAGGCATAGACGGCTTGACAGAAATGGTAGCAGAAGGCGAATGTTCAACTTTTGTTGCACACATATCCAGATGATACTGTGTTCCGTTTTGCGCAATGCTGCTGTCAGTGTGATGAGGCATACAATTTGATGCATACATATACACCACACAGAACACACTGCAACAGCCTCTGCACCATAATGCTGCAGGGCAAAGACAGCCTTCCGTTGGAAATGAATGTACTTCTGGTGTACCAAAACGGAATGACACTGTCTGTGTGATTGAGGCATTATGGGCATATGCCTACACATCCACATATACTGTAGGTCATGACTGTGCTAGATTAGGCTAAAACTTTTCCAACTTGATGAGGAATAGGCTACATTCAAACAACCTAAGTAATGTGGTCCCTCACCTGTTTTACATAAAGAGGAAAGGCTACAAAGTTGGGAATGCATGAAACCCCAAAATAAAATGTGAAAATAAAAAAGTAAAATGGGAATATTCAACAAATAACAAGAAAGGATCTATTTAGGCCTAATGCATCACACAGATCTGAGAGTTTATATAGGGTTAATCATTTGAAGACTTATTTGAATCGCTGCCAGCATAATTCTGTAGTTTCTGAAGTGTTTTGGCCCTAAGAGAAGAGTCCTCATACTGTCACGGGTCTAGTTATTATTAATGCGATGTACTTTTAGGTTATTAGCGAAAGTTATTCAATCTAAATTGGTCACAGATATCTCTGCTATTAAACAAAAATATGATAGCGATTAGTCTAATTATGGCCAGTGGTAAAGTCCTTGCATGGGCCCAGGCTACTTGTAGAGGACTTTGTGGTTGACTCAATCACAGCGCATTAGCTGCCTGTCACTGTCAGAATAATGCATGAGTAGATGGCTGTCATCACAGAGAGTCATTGGCACAGCTGGAGATATTGATGGGTCCTGCTTCCTCTTTTAAATAATGCCCGCTGTGCTGGGTCCATTTTGACCGGCTGCTGCAGCACTGGGCCCAGAGTGATGTAGAGACTGAAGGCACCCACAACATATGTCGCTTACCGCTCTATGCCATTCCGAATTCGCGCACACCGCACCCCTCCTGATGTCCCATTAACTTATGATGCACTATCAGTAGCATCTGGAACCCCGCCAATTTAATTTGCCTACCATAGAAACTCGCAACTGGTGTCAACTCAACACCCATGCAAAAAGTCAGTTTATAGAGGTTCCTTTTTGGCACCAACTCAAAGACAGGGATATTCCTTTGTACCATCTTTTCACACAACTCTTTCTTACGGAGCATGTTCCCTAGCAAGCGGTAAATTGCCGCGTGCCGCTTAGGCCACCCATTGTGACTGGCTTGTGGGCGTGCTGGCAACATATGGCAGCATGGCAGCACGTTCGATTGTGCGTCAAGAAATCAGCATAGCAAGTTTGTATGAAGGTCTGGTTATTAAATGGGTAAACAGTTCAATAGTAATATGCTCTAAAACACTCTGGTCACAAACAAACTTTGATGCCCTGTTTCCAATTGTCCACATGGCTGGGATAACCTATTCAATTAAGTAAATACATTTCAAAATTAGTATTAGTTAACTATCTGCAGTGCATTCTAACTCAAATGAGCTGCTAAATGAGCTAGCTAGTTGGCTACCTAGCTATCTAACCAACTTGACATACTGTATAGATAGCTAGCTAATTGAACACAAAAGTGCATGTGTAGCATGTGACAGTAACAGGATCAGGTCAAGGATAACATCCCAAATGAATACATAAATACCACTTGAAGCTTGATGATGAGTTGATCATTTCAATCAGCTGTGCAGCGCTATGACAAAAACAAAAATGTGCACACATTTGAGTCCCCAGGACTGAGAACCAGTGCTCTTCATTGGGACCTCTTCATCTGTAGACAGCTCTCTTTATCTGAGGACAGAACACCAAGCTACATGTCCTAACAAAAATGCAGTGTACGATATACCATTTTGTAGCTCTGCGTCTCTGCTTTTATCCAATCTAAAAAAAACACAATTTCAGATGTTGCTACATAAGACCGAATCAAGGCCGTTGGTTACATTTTTGCACATTTTTGAAATGTAAAAAAACAGAAATACCTTATTTACATAAGTATTCAGACCCTTTGCTATGAAACTCAAAATTGTGCCCAGGTGCATCCTGTTTTACATTGATCATCCTTGAGATATTTCTACAAATTAACTGGAGTCCACCTGTGTCAAATTCAATTGATTGGACATGATTTGGAAAGGCACACACCTGTCTATATAAGGTCCCACAGTTGACAGTGCATGTCAGAGCAAAGACCAAGCCATGAGGTTGAAGGAATTGTCCATAGAGCTCCGAAACAGGATTCTGTTTAGGGACCACCATGACACTTCCTAGATCTGGCCGCCCGGCAAAACTGTGCAATCAGGGGAGAAGGGCCTTGGTCATGGAGGTGACCAAGAACCCAATGGTCACTCTGACAGAGCTCCGGGGTTCCTCTGTGGAGATGGGAGAACCTTCCAGAAGGACAACCATCTATGCAGCACTCCACCAATCAGGCCTTTAAGGTGGAGTGGCCAGACGGAAGCCATTCCTCAGTAAAGGCACATTTGGAGTTTGGAGCTTGGAGTTTGCAAAAAGGCACCTAAAGGAATCTCAGACCATGAGAAACAAGATTCTATGGTCTGATGAAACCAAGATTGAACTCTTTGGCCTGAATGCCAAGCGTCACGTCTGGAGGAAACCTGGCACCATCCCTACGTTGGAGTATGGTGGTGGCAGCATCATGCTGTGTGGATGTTCTTCAGCGGAACAGAGCAAAGTACAGAGAGATCCTTGATGAAATCCTGCTCCAGAGTGCTCAGGGCCTCAGACTGTGGGGAAGTTTCACCTTCAAACAGGACAACAACCCTAAGCACACAGCCAGGACAGCACAGGAGGGGCTTCAGGATAAGTCTCTGAATGTCCTTGAGTGGCCCAGCCAGAGCCCGGACTTGAACCCGATCGAAGATGTCTGTGGAGACCTGAAAGTAGCTGTGCAGTGACGCTCCCCATCCAACCTGACAGAGCTTGAGAGGATCTGCAGAGTAGAATGGGAGAAACTCCCCAAATACAGGTGTGCTAAGCTTATAGTATCATACCCAAGAAAACTCGAGGCTGTAATCGTTGCCAAAGGTGTTTTAACAAAGTACTGAGTAAAGTGTCTGAATCCTTATGTAAATGTGTATTTTGTAAATATTTTGTCATTATAGGGGTCTTATTAACCATCCTGCTGTGTTCCGGTCGAATTGGACCGCTTTACAAGTTTTCTCTCTGAAAAAGGTAGTTCATTTAATTTGATTGTCAAAAGGTTCCATGACTTTGCCCACACAGGGCATCTGAACACACAAAATACTGTGTATAATTGGCTTTCTCACAAACAATCGCAACATTCTTTCAATAATATATAGAACTTTTCTCGCAGCTCTGGTGTATAAAGCTTTTTTCAGGCCTTGCTCACAATTCATCCGGTGGCTGTACAATGACCAAATGATATACTGTATGTGAGACTCTTCCCGCATATCTTTGATGATTGTGGATGCCAGATCAGAGTATAGGGAGTCTTAGACCGGCGGTTGGACAAGCAGGAAGGTGTGTGTGTGTGTGGTTGTGTATGTGTAACTGTACTTAGGTGTGTGTGGATGTGAACTAAGCATCTACTGCCATCGCTCCTCTCCTCTACCCCCTGACATCTTGGAAACCATGTTATGATATTAACCTCCATCAATGGCTCTGGTCTCTACATTATTAAAAGGTAATTACATCGCTCCAGCACTGCTCAACCGCGGCTGTAACCCGCCACTCGCCACTGTATGGCGGAACAATCGCCATGGATACTCCGGGAAATTTGCATTTTATGATGGAACGAAACCACATGGCAATAGATGATATCAAACTAGAGACTCTATTCAGTATTTTATCCTCCTTTTTCTTCTTCTCCTCATCCTCCTTATCCCCCTCATCATCCCCCTCCTCCTCTTTCTCCTCCTCCTCATCCCCCTCCTCCTCTTTCTCTACCTCCTCTTTCTGCAGTCTGCAGTCTGAGGGAATCAGGATGGAGACCACATAAATGTTTTCTTCCATCAACAGAATCACTAAATTGGATACATTCTGATTGTATCCGTCATTGAGGTCATTTTCAGACATAACCGAAAGGTTGCTGGATCGAATCCCCGAGCTGACAAGGTAAAAATCTTTCGTCCTGCGCCTGAGCAAGGCAGTTAACCCACTGTTCCCCGGGCACCGAAGATGTGGATGTTGATTAAGGCAGCCCCCCGCACCTCTCTAATTCAGAGGGTTGAATGCGGAAGACACATTACAGTTGAAGGCATTCAGGTGTACAACTGACTAGGTATCTCCCCCTTTCCCTGGCTAGGCGCCTCGTCTGCGGGACACCTGTAGACAACATCCAGTGAAATTGGAGGGCGCACAATTCTAATAAATAATCGTAATATTAAACATTTATGAACATACAAGTATCTTATATCGGTAAATTTGTACAATTCTTGTAAATCTAGCTGCATTGTCCGATTTACAATAGGCTTTACAGAGAAAGCGTACCATGCGATTGTTTGAGGATGGCGCCCCACATCTGTCACACCCTGACCATAGTTTGCTTTGTATGTTTCTATGTTTTGTTTGGTCAGGGTGTGATCTGGGTGGGCATTCTATGTTACATGTCTAGTTTGTCTAGTTCTATGTTTGGCCTGATATGGTCCTCAATCAGAGGCAGGTGTTAGTCATTGTCTCTGATTGGGAACCATATTTAGGTAGCCTGTTTGGTGTTGGGTTTTGTGGGTGATTGTTCCTGTCTCTGTGTTTGCACCAGATAGGGCTGTTTTGGGTTTGCATGTTTCTTGTTTTGTTAGTCTGTTCATGTGTAGTTTCTTTATTAAAGAACCATGAATAGTAACCACGCTGCATTTTGGTCCTCCTCTCCTTCAGCGCAAGAAAACCGTTACAACATCAACATATTTTTTAACCAGCACAGGCTTCATAAAATTTGGAGATGAACCTGGAATCCCTGTGGTCAAGGTGAATCCCATCTCTTTTAAAGAGTGCTGGTTGCTCCCACAACAAGTCAAAATTGTCCAAAAGGAGACATTCCTGTCTTTGCAGAGTTTCTTCAGGAACTCGTTTAGGGCAGTGAGACAGCTGTAACCTTCCAGGGGGGCAGAGATGACTGTGTTCAAGAGAATTTTCAAGAGAAGGGTGTTCAAGAGAATGTTGTAGTCCTTCTTCTGTTCCTCAGATTGCCGAAAGCGAATGTTGTTAAATCCAACGTGAGTGATGCCAATATTGGAGTAGTTGGCTAGAACTGTGGGTAGAAGGGAGTAGATGTCTTGGATACGGGCGCCTGGGTGACAGTGGACCTTGGTCAGGCTGCAGGCAGGCCAATATCTCTCACTATCAAGCTGCCCAAGATGATGGTGGTGGTGATGGAATCCGATGGGTAAGGAAGAGGGGGTACAGAACGGGCCTGCCTTGGGCAGGGGGGAGGAGGTGGGCTTCGACTCTTACCAGCATGACTCACCGCACATGTACCAGTAGCAGCGGATAGTATCTGAATCCTTGGGGAAATGGAGGAGGGACCCAAGACCTTGTTTCCTTTAGTCAGCGACCGGCTGAGCTGTGAAGGGTGCCCCTGGATGGCTGCTGGCTGTTGGTGTACTCCCAGGATTAGAGCTGACTCCCGGGGCCGGTATGTCCGTCTCCAGTAGGGCTTCTCTGTTTAATAGTTGGATCTGATCTTCCAGGATATATGGAAGCCGACCAGACTGCCTTCCACCCGACCTCCTTCACATTGCCAGTGTCCAGTCTACCACTGGCTGCGGAGTTGAGCTTACCATATGTCCAGTGGATTGGAGCAGGTCAGTACCGCCCGACTCATCCACCCCTTGGCTGCACGAGGCCTGCTGAACTGAAATTATGTGTTCCTGGGCTGCGTCAAAGTGCTTAGAAAGCACATCTTGTCTTTCTCGCAGCTGAGCTAGCAGCCGGAGAATCTCTTCCCTAAGTTGCTTGATGATGATACATTTGGAACAGCCAAAGAATTTATGTTCATTCATCAGTTCCACCTTGCTTTTCTAACACTTGCATAGTTTTCATCTCGCACCTAGTTCATTTGAGCCCAGACGTAGACACAAATGGGGGTGCAGGTAGCCTAGTGGTTAGAGCGTTGGACTAGTAACCTGAAAGATTAAAAATCTGTCGTTCTGCCTCTGAACAAGGCAGTTAACCCACTGTTCCTAGGCCGTCATGGAAAATAAGAATTTGTTCTTAACTGATTTGCCTAGATAAATAAAGGTTAAAAAAATACCACTTGTGTTTTGACTCTAGCACTGCTAGCGTTATCTTGCTCTGATGATGCATGACGGCTAACCCTTAACTATTGTGTTTTTTTTTCAGTAATATGGGACACAAACTTGAGGTCCCCGCCGAAAAAGTTAACTTCCAATGGTTAAAGATTGTTGTTGTTGTTGACATAATTAACATGATTAAAAACGATGAAAGCGATTTAATAAAAACAACAGACCAAGTGTAGACAGTACACTGATCTGTTGCGCGCTATGATGACGTCTGTTGGACGAACAGCCTAAAGCAGAAAAGATGGCCACCTTTGGTCTGTCTGTGTCGCTCTCTTCAGCTCCTCCACCTCTCTGTGGTGGTCATTCTCTCTGACCCCTCCACTCTCTCCCTGGGCCCATGTCTGGGGCTCCCGAGTGGCGGAGCGGTCTAAGGCACTGCATCTCAGTGCTAGAAGTGCCACTACAGACCCTGGTTAGATCCCGGAATGTTTCACAACTGGCCGTGATCGGGAGTCCCATAGGGCGGCACATATTTGGCCCAGCATCGTCCGAGTTAGTGAAGGGTTTGGTTGAGGTAGGCCGCCATTGTAAAATAAGAATTAGTTCTTAACTGACTTGCCTAACAGCATCACCAGCACAGCTAAAGCCCCCCTCATTCTGACAGCAGGCCTTTTCAAAGTATTTAGTCTATGAGGCTAAGTCCCCCACTTTATATACACATCAGAGGTGGCTGGTGGGAGGAGATATCGGAGGACAGGCTCATTGTAATGGCTGGAATGGAATGGTATCAAACAAATTTACGGCATTTCAATGAGTCTGTCCTCTAATATCTCCTCCAACCAGTCAAAACTGATACACATTGGTTGCGGTGGACTCATACATGGAAACCTTAACCTTAACAGGGTTACTCCATGTCACGTCATTCATTGGCCACAGTGGACTAATACATTGGAAATGTAACAGATGTCCCTAGTGGAGCATTTACACAATATAGCCGCTGTGTAATGTAACAGAACCCAGGTAAAGATTACCACATGCCACGCCATTAACATTTCGGGTTGTTTAAAGCCATGCGAAAGTCATTGGGGACTGCTACAATAGATTAGGATAGTGTATGATAAGACAGGTTACACTACGTTATCTTACTATTCACTGTGATTTCACACTTTGAAGCAAGGATGACAAGTTTGATTATTACCTTAAGTGGTAACATTTTACAATATGGTTCCATTTGTAAAGGGTTTATAACGGGTTTGTAATTAGGTTATTAACAGTTATTTAATCATTTGTAAATGCATTATAAACCATTGGTCAAAATAGTGTGATAGCCAGTGAGCCACTATTTCTGTCCAGCTGTTAACCATTTATAAATGCGTCTCATATTGAACCCTTATGCATCATGCAACATTATTTTAAATGGTTGCACAGTTAAACAATGATTATTTTCTCACTTTTGCGTGTGATGCGTTATTGCTCCGTCCCAGGAACAAATGGTTGGTTTTCAGACCAATGGTCAACTCCCATGATGTGTCTTGCCCCACGTTTGAAACCCTGATGATGCATTTGTACACTTATTTACAGTGCCTTCAGAAAGTATTAAACCCCTTGACTTACACATTTTGTTATTATATTGTTTTTTCCCTCTTCTATTTTTTTATTTCGGAAATGTATAAAAAAAAAAAAACTGAAATATCACATTTACATACACTGCCGTTCAAAGGTTTGGGGTCACTTAGAAATGTCCTTGTTTTTGAAAGAAAGCTATTTTTTTGTCGATTAAAATAACATCAAAATGATCAGAAATACAGTGTAGACATTGTTAATGGTGTAAATGACTATTGTAGCTGGAAACGGCAGATTTTTTTAATGGAATATCTACATAGGCGTACAGAGGCCCAGTTTCAGCTACAATCCCTCCTGTGTTTGGCATGTTGGGTTAGCTGATCCAAGTTTATCATGTTAAAAGGCTAATTGATCATTAGAAAACCCTTTTGCAATTATGTTAGCACAGCTGAAAACTGTTGTTCTGATTAAAGAAGCAGTACAACTGGCCTTCTATAGACTAGTGGAGTATCTGGCGCATCAGCATTTGTGGGCTCAAAATGGCCAGAAACAAAGAACGTTCTTCTGAAACTCGTCAGTCTATTCTTGTTCTGAGAAATGAAGGCCATTCCATGGAGAAATTGTCAAGAAACTGAAGATCTCGTACAACGCAGTGTACTACTCCCTTCACAGAACAGAGCAAACTGGCACTAACCAGAATAGAAAGAGGAGTGGGAGGCCCCAGTGCACAACTGAGCAAGAGGACAAGCACATTAGAGTGTCTAGTTTGAGAAAGACACCTCACAAGTCTTCAACTGGCAGCTTCATTAAATAGTATCCGCAAAACACCAGTCTCAACATCAACAGTGAAGAGGCGACTCCGGGATGCTGGTCTTCTAGACAGAGTTGCAAAGAAAAAGCCATATCTCAGACTGGCCAATAAAAATAAAGGATTAAGATGGGAAAAAGAACACAGACACTGGACAGAGGAACTCTGCCTATAAGGCCAGCATCCCGGAGTCGCCTCTTCACAGTTGACAGTATTGGGTACTCATCATTGCATTCATGAGAGAAGATTCAACACTTTGTTTAAACATGTTCAGTCAATGAATGGTGGGTACAAAGACCAAAACATTTCAACATTTTGAGAGGATACCTCCTCCACTGTTTCTCCAGCCAAAGGTATTACTGTTACCATTTCACATCAATAATGTCCTGGATGTAAATTTGCCCAGGGTATCAGTGTTTCAAAGGTGGGTCAAGACAAATAATGAAAACCAACTTCTTCTGTTCCCGAAACAGAGCACCAATTCATCCCACCCAAAAGTGAGAAAATGTGCAACTATTGAAAATAAGGTTGCAGGATGATGCATAAGGGCTCATCTTAATTATCTCATCTCATTTATGAATGGTTAATAAATGGAGGTAAATATTGGCTCTCTATTTGGGAAACTGACCAGTTATTGCACTATTTTGACCAATGCAATATAACAGTTTATTAATGGTTAATAATACATTTACAAATAATTAAATTGTCGTTAATAACGTAATTACAACCCCTTTGTAAATGAAACCTTTTTATAAAGTGTTACCCTTTTAGTTTGGAGGATTATGAGTGGTGCACACCTCATGTCTGTTTATGTGAAGGAGAGAGAGAGAGAAACAGAGAGATATAGAGAGCGATTTAATAACCTCTTGAAGCTAGGGGGCACTATTTTTATGTTTGGAAAAAGAACGTTCCCAAAGTAAACAGCCTATTTCTCAGGGCCAGATGCTAGAATATACATATAATTGACAGATTAGGATAGAAAACACTCTAAAGTTTCCAAAACTGTCAAAATATTGTCTGTGAGTATAACAAAACTGATATTGCAGGCGAAACCCTGAGGAAAATCAAACCAGGAAGTGGCTTCTATTTTGAAAACTCCTTTTCCATAGCCTGCCTTTGCTCCATTTAAAGGGATATCAACCAGATTCATTTTCCTATCGCTTCCTCAAGGTGTCAACAGTCTTTAGATATAGTTTCAGGCTTTTATTTAGAAAAATGAGCGAGAAAGATAACATTGCGTCATTGTATGGCTGGGTACCAGCAGCATTTTGCTTGGCGCAACAGAGTTTGGGCAGCCATTGCCTTTCCCTCTCCGACTGTAAAAGACAGTTGCGGTTGATATATTATCGATTATATATTTTAAAAACAACCTGAGGATTGATTTTTGACGTTTGACATGGATTGACGTTTGACATGTTTCTGTGGACATTACGGATACTATTTGGAATTTGTCTGCGTTGTCGTGACTGCTCTTTCCCGTGGATTTCTGAACATAACGCGCCAAACAAACGGAGGTATTTTGGATATAAAAATAAACTTTATGGAACAAAAGGAACATTTATTGTGTAACTGGGAGTCTCGTGAAAACAGTTAAAGACCATCAAAGGTAAACGATTAATTTGATTGGTTTTCTGATTTTCGTAACCAAGCTACTTGATGCTAGGTGTTCATAATGTTTTGTCGAGCGATCGATAAACTTACACAAACGCTTGGATTGCTTTCGCTGTAAAGCATATTTTCAAAATCTGACACGACAGGTGGATTAACAAAAGGCTAAGCTGTGTTTTGCTACATTGCACTTGTGATTTCATGAATATAAATATTTTTAGTAATATTATTTGAATGTGGCGGTATGCAATTCAGCGGTTGTTGATGACAATTATCCCGCGAAAGGGATGGGTAGCGTCAAGAAGTTTTAGCAAGCCTTTATTGTACAATTCATGAATCCACAGAGTTTATATTCAATGTGACAGCCACAGAATCAAGAGAAAGACTACATTTCATCTGATTGCATGTCAGCTTTTTGTGTTGTTCCTCTCACATAGGGAAGAGCAGAAAGACACTGAAGATACTGTGTTTATCGTGGTCATCATAGAGCCTAAAGCTTGTATAAAGTTCCATATAGATCACATCCCTTTCCTCCAGCTCTAGAATCACTGCATTGGATACAAACTGATGATCTGCTACATTTTTCTGACCTGCCCACATTATGTGGTACTTGCCATTCTTTTTCATGGATATGTAACAGGGTTATATTGGTGATTCCCCTTGCCACTTTATTGTTAAGCCAATGGGTTTTTGGTTTTAGTTTTGTCTTGCCTTCACCTACTCAGCATGACATCTTATTGGCTGGTTTGCGTAGCTTGCTTATGAGGGAGGATGTTTGAGTTAGAATTGTCCCAGTGAACAAGCACCAAACCAGCGGTAAGTTGTTGGTTGCAAAGCATTGTACGTCAAAAGTGATTTTTATACTCCCAAGTGATGATTTAAATGTACAATTTATATCAATTTGTTTGTAAATGTTATGCGAACATCACACATGAGATGCAGCGTTTTTTGGTGAATATTTGTTATGCATTTTGTTGTAGAGAATTCCCGCTAATACTAGCTAGCAACTTACTATGTCTGATGGGGGGTTCATATATTTTGTACAGTGAGTGAGTGCAGAGTTGGATGGTGAGCCGTGCATTGCATGACGTGCAATTTTACTGTTACAGACACACCCACCCTTTTTGAGATTCAGTTGTCCATACCAGTGAATCTGATGTAGTAGACACTTCTCACTGGTGCTGTGAATGCCCCTTTAACTGGGCTGTAGGCATTACCAATGTTAGGTGATGACATTGTTGTACACTAGTGTGACAGCAGTAGTGAAGGGTCCCACTGGACTGCCTAAAGCAGCAGAGAAGGCTACCTTTGGTCTGTATGTGTTCTCTCTCTTCAGCTCCTCCACCTCCTGCTCACTGGAACTTAGTCTGGCCTCCAGTTCGAACCGCTCTGCATCTTGGTCTTGGATCTTCGCCTCGACACGTGCCAGTCTAGTCTGCAACTCTCCATTCTCTCTCTTCAGCTCCTCCACCTTCCCCTCCCTGGCATTCAGTCTCTCCCCCATGGTGGACAGCTCTGCTGCTTGTGACACATTCTCTCTCTTCAGTTCTTCAACTGTGTTCTTGTGGAACTCCACTCTCGGTTCCACCATCATGTCTCTCAGAGCTCTCAGCCCAGTCATCAGTTGTGGGGTGACAGCGTAGCCTAGTGGTTAGAGCGTTGGACTAGTAACCGGAAGGTTGCAAGATTGGATGCGGGCATTTCTTTTCATTTTTCAGGCATTTCAATGAGCCTATGTATGATATCTCCTCCCACCAGCCACAACTGATAAACATTGGTCTTGGTGGACGAATACATAGAAATGTAACAGGTGTCCTCAGCACATTTAGAGAACATATCCAAGGACAGGAAAACATTAGTGAAATCTGGGGTTGTTTAAGGCCACAGTACATCTTCCTCCTCCTCCTTTTCTTCTCCTCCTCCTCCTCTTCTTCTCCTGCTCCTTTCTCCTCCTTCTTCTTCTCCTGCTCCTTTCTCCTCCTTCTTCTTCTCCTGCTCCTCCTCCTTCTCCTGCTCTACCTCCTTCTTCTTCTCCTTCTACTGCTCCTCCTTCTCCTGCTCCTCCTCCTTCTCCTCCATCTCCTCTTCTTCCTTCTTCTCCTTCTTCTCCTGCTACTCTCTCCTTTTTCTTCACCTGCTCCACCTCCTCCTTCTCCCCCTGCTCCTCCATCTGCTCCTCCTCCTTGTGTGTGTGTCTGGCGCCTCTGCGTGCCTGCATGCTTTCATACGTACACGTGTGTGTGTGTGCTTGTCAATGTGTGTGTTCTGGCTGGCCCTGCTTGTGTGAGATACTTCTTGCTCCAGTAAGCGGGTGGCAGCTCTGGACTAAAAACGCCTCTTGCCAATCGTCACACACACCTCCTTAGCCGTGTTTTTGGAGAGCCCACGTCAATCGTTTGAGCACACACACGCACACGGATGGACACATGGAAACACAAACGCTTTCTTAGCCGTGTCTTTTGAGAGCTCACGCCAATCGTCTGAAAATCAACAAATGTTCCTTTTTCCATCAGAGCGTAGGAGAAAACACTTCCTCTCTTCTAGGCTTATCTGAGTCCCATTATCTCCAAACGGAGACACAGACGCTCCCGGCCGCTCCACTATCCCAATAGCTTTTCTACTGGCACCTGATTGAATTTTCCTTCCTGAGACGACTACTTTTGAGAATGAGAGGGCTAATGCACTGAGACGCAGTCATGCAAAAAATATACTTTTGTATGAAGTATCCACTTGTGCACACAGTACACACACAGAACGAGAGATGAAGATTGATACGTTTAGCTTTACTGCAATCTCAGTGACAGTGTGACCCGCAAACGGTGTGGGCCCAATTCGGGCTAAAATATTGGCCCCCACATAGGCTGCCGAAATTGGACCGATGAGCCTTTGCATATTGGCTCCATGTTGGCCCCAAGGGCAGCCCTCACTTCCCTTGAAATAAGCCCACCGTTTTGAATTGGCGGCCCGTTACATTGTATCAGAAAGACAACAAAGTTGTTTCTATCATATACTGTGTATATACACTGAGTGTACAAAACATTTAGAACACCTGCTCTTTCCATGGTATAGACTGACCAGTTGAATCCAGGTGAAAGCTATGATCTCCCTTATTGATCTCCCTTATGTTCCATTGTGAAAACATGTTACTATTGATGTTCTCAAACAGATTTCACCTAGATTCCTAGATGGTATAAAGAGTTTGGGTGGAATATCACCTGTGGTGCAGTGAAATCACCGGAGTAGCCTACCTAAAATGAGTGAATAACATATCAATGGGAAAGTGTTCTCCATTCACTATTCCAGTGCATATGGATGACATGTCTTTTTTCCCCCTGCCCCCATTCCTGCCCATTTGATAATGGGCCATTCTAAATCAAACTAATTTTACATATTAGTAAAGACAAGATTAAATTGAGAATAGTCTGATGGGTGAAAATATGATCACTTGATGAGAGAACAGCTGTAGAGCCCGAGGCAAGGAACAGCTTTCTCAAATCATCAATAGCAGCCAAAATATATTTTGCTTTCTAATGCATTCTAAGGTTTGTATCATTGCCAAAGTTGCCAAATAACTCTAAATCTAGCATATAGGACCTTCAAATGATCACATTTATGCTCAACATAGCCACTTCATATGCGAGCATGAGCTCCTGAATGGGAAAAATATCCATTCTATTCTTTTAACTATAAAAACATATAATATAAATAATGGCATGGGGACTTATAAGCATATCTTGTCTGCTAAATTAATAAGTCCACATAGCCAGATAACATACAGTAGGTCAACTCATATTCTGCTCTTCTGAAACACATTTTCTTCATATCATGTTTCTTTAGACCTGCCTAAAAATATAAAAAAAAGTGAGATGGTGTATATTAAATGTATTTATTAGACTTGTTTAAATGTAGATCTTCCAAAGGCACACGTCAGAGGCTTGTATGAGTGGAGCCTGGACATGCTAAACATGTTAATTAATGGTCAATTACCATGAGACAGCAGTCTTTTGCATGGCAATAACCAGCTGACAAGATGTCATGACCGCCACAGCCCTAGCGCAGGCGCACCGGTGTGTGTCAAGAACTGCAACTCGGCTGTGTTTTCACGATCAACAGTTTGTGTCAAGCTGCTGAGTTTTTCAGCACCACCCAAAAGACATCCAGCCAACTTGACACAACTGTGGGAAGCATTGGAGTCAACGTGGGCCAGCGTCCCTGTGGAACGCTTCCGACACTTTGTAGAGTCCATGCCCCGATGAATTGAGGCTGTTCTGAGGGCAAAAGGGGGTGCAAGTCAACAGTAGGAAGGTGTTCCTAATGCTTTGTACACTAAGCGTATATTTCTCTCAAGACTGCAGGTAACAAATGTAGCCGAGTTCAAACTAACATGCCTTCAGTGTTTCTAGTGGCATTCCTCCCTCTCGCCCTTGTATCATGCATGCCTCCTGCCAACGATATCTCATGCAGTGTGACATAGGCATTCAGATGGTGAAGTTATCAGCTAGCTATGAGTTGATATGAGAATTGGGCCGTTTTGACCCAATCGCCTAAGATATGTGTGCAGTCAATATAATATACTGTAGGTATAAGCGTAAAAAAAAGGGGTTTGTTACTCTGCAAACTTTGGGAAAGATTAGTATTGGTGAGTCTAACATGAAATCTCAAACCTAACCCTAACCTGTGTCCTGTGTAATTGCTCTGTTTCAAGCCATTTGTGGGTTTTAGTACCGTAATGTTTTCACCTTCCTACCACCAGGGTGCAGGGTACTGTATTTACCAGTGAGAACCAAGCTAGCTTTGTTCCTGCCTCCAGAAGACTACTGAGTGGGAAGGACTGCATTCTGGTCTACTAGGCCCTCTGCACCGCCATCTCCCCTGAAGTACTAACACCATGTCCTATTCCCAATTCAGTAGTTGCCTTCAGGTTTGTCCTACATGACTGGGAAATGCCCAGAAGTAATGAATACGCCAGGGACGTATTCATTACGGAAACAGTTTACCATTTAAGAACCAAACAGAAGCAAACAGAAAAAAAACTAGTTTCTATTGGAAAATTCAGCTGGGTCCCTCCCTATTTCGTTCCGCTTGCATCCGTTTAACAAACATTTTGCAACACAATCGGTGCAATGAATACGCCCCTGGTTTGCATCCCAATATTGTGTTCATTGTTTCACAGCCCTTCAAGTAATGGGTTGGAATTACAGAGAGAGCCCAGGGCAGCTGAGTCAAAGTAGAAACCGGATTTGGGCTAAATAACTTCTGATCTAATGTTCAAGGGTTCTTGTCAGCTGTAAGAAATAATAGCGGATACATTACGTGAAAATAGACAAAAAATAAATGACCAAATAATGACCAAATAGCAAAGTTGGGTCGGTGCTTAAAAAACGTCTGCCATCCAGTGCGGCACCATCTTTGGCAGTGCAGACATACTTTTGCAAGGACCCAGGTGAGGAGGGACACAATCTTGTTGGCCATCAGGTTATGTAGCATGTACATGTAGCGTGTAGCATAGGTTAGAAGAAACAGGTCCCTCCTCCCAAAGCTCCTTCTCACCATCTCAGTCCTTTCTTGCAAATCGCTGTTTGCACATCTACAAAAAATGTTGGCGCAGTAGGGCGCTAAAGCACTGCCAAAAGTCTGAATGGGCGAAATTGACATGTACAGGTGCAAGTTTGCGAAAGCAATTACAACTACAAATTATTATTTCATTTTCATAATTCATCAGTCACACCCTTGCAAATTGTGTTTAAAACTATTCTACACGCTCAAATCATTGTCAATGATTTAACTTTAGAATTCCATTGATGTGATGAGTGAGAAGGGCGGACATTGGGTGTAACGATTCTCCCCATCATGGATTTAACAATGGTGGAAACCACATCCAGCAAATGCTTTCACCAATTAAATCAAATTTCAATTTTAAAACTTTTTAAAAACCTTTTAAATTTAAATTCTCATTTTCTCATTTTGATTATGATGGTAAAGATGGAAATGACAAATTGAACCCCTAACCACATACTGTATCTCAGATTTCTTTGTGGTGAAAGTAGTGACCTCATAGGCACTATTTTCACAAGATAATGCACTCTTTTGACCATTTTCTTATCTGAGCCTTAAGGTCAGTTTATACCTGGGCGACCCGGAAGAGTTAAGTACCATCGATTTTATGTGAACACATTTTGGAGCATGTCGGGAGTGAGTTGGTCGAAATTCTCTCGGAGAGTCTGATCTTCTCGTCGGTTCGACCTCCTATGACAATAGCAAATCACAAGCCAATCACCACAGAGCCCAGGGGTGTTCCCAAATCATAGCACATCTCAGTATGATTGAGCCCAGTGCAAACAATGAATGTATCATCTCATCAGCTGGTAACATAGCTGCATCATAGCCTGCATAGCCTATAAACACAATGAGACTGATGGAGCACATCAAAACCTTTAGCTTAAAATGTTGACAAACTATTATTTATTCCCATTTTAAGGCAATACGCGCAAATGTTATTATTATTTTGTTTTATGAAAAGAGAGATCCAAAGATGCAAATACTAGCATGACTTGCTAATATGACATAGGATTGTGCCATTGGCTGCTTAAAGAAAGAGAACAGAAGATAAATGCTAGTTTGAAATGACATATGAGGAAGTGTTGATAAAATACTTCCCTCAGCATTTCCATGGTTGGATTTTAGCTATAGGTTACTTTGAAGCAAGGTATTACATGGCTCATTATAATAAGTAAAATGTCCAGGTTACAAACATGTGCACAATAGGCACTGTCCTTTCTCTCCGCTCTTGTGACCATTTGCTCTGAATGAGTAGCCTATGTTGACAGAATCAAGTGTTAATCAAGCATTATGGCCAATCAAAGCACTAAAGTTTTAAATTGTCCTGTGACTTTTTTCCCCGCGCTATCAGGATCACATTGGACTGATAAGAATTTCTTGTTGGGCCATGTGGTGGAGGCTTTACAATGAGTTGGTTGTGGCGGTGCCGTTACCAAATCTGACGGCTGTTTGCTATGTATAATTTGATCTTTAACCACCGTCTCTCTGAATCTGTTGGGGAAGACTCACTTCTGGTAACATGTTTTGTCCCCTAGTATCCCCTAAGGTGAATTCTATCATAAATTACTGAAGATCAGCCACTCAGGGATTGATACTATGAGGACCAAATGGATAGCTTAATGCTTTAACCCTCTTCAAAGCAATTTACACACACAGTCTAACTCACACAATCAATAATGAGGAGAGACAAGGTCAATCACCAAACAGGATATTAACTTTATTAAAAACTTAGTGATAAGGGAGCTGGTCACACCACCCACAAAGTGAATAGAGTGACAGCCCACTGAATGGAGTGAGCCTCTGGTTTATAAACTATCTCAGGATAGGTGCAACCTCAGAGATGACATACAATGATTCCAAACACTAACCCCACACATCCTGTGCCAGCACTTGGCCTCCTGTACAAAGAACTTGTTGTTTTGTTCAGTGCTAAGAACATAGAAGGCCATCTTTTGCTAGTTATTGTTCATATTAGATACACATTCACCTATGGAAACAATATTGCCTTCTGACCTCCTTTGCCCGTTTCTCTTTCTGATATTTTACACAGCAACAGGGACACGTGATAGACAAACCTGGCTTCTCCCCTCTCTGGGTCACAGGTGACTGAGGCCCATATGAGGGAGGAAGTGCAGCCCCCAACACCAGAGTCTGAAGAGAGACATATCAACAGTAATTAAAACATGTGAGCATATTCTGCAAATGAGACACCTTAAGTATGTCAATGTTACTTAGCTCATACTGATTTCCCCCCCACAACAGTCACGCAAGCAATCGCACACAGAGAAACCCAGGCACCTACATCTTCATTAACCTCCACACTAAATCATCTCATGGAGGAATGGACGTATGAGGCCATGAGAGAGAAAAGGGAGGAGAGAATATCATTGTTAAAATAAGTGCAAATAATCCTCTGACACATTAGGCCTGGTTTGCATGTGTCGATGGTGGCTGGGCGACACAGGAGAGGGGAATGAGTATTAGAGCAATTCGATGAGACAGCAGTATCCCCGCTCCCCGGCCTTCTAAATTGGTTTTAGTGCGTGTTTTGGCACCGTCTGTGCCGGTCTTAATTGAATTAGTCTCCCTGATTACTCATCTACATCTCCCTGAAAATGTGATACTGTGAGAGGGGGGACCAAGAGGAGGAGGAGAGGAGCGAGGGAGGAGAGAGGAGCAATGGATAAGTGGTCAGGAGGTTAGAGAGGAGGTTTGGCGTCGTGAATGTGTGAAGAGGTGTGTTTATCCTCCAATCAGATTTGGAGTTTGGAGGGCCTTGTTCTTCAGCCTCCCCTCAGTATTTGGCTGACATCCACACACATCCACACACACACACACACACACACACACACACACACACACACACACACACACACACACACACACACACACACACACACACACACACACACACACACACACACACACACACACAGCTTTGTTTTTAGGACTTTGAAAAGTAAAAATGTATTCACCTTAAAAATCCTATTTTCCCTAACCCTGAACCTAACCCTAACACTGACCTTAACCCCAAACCCTTAACCCTAAGTCCTAAACCCTAACCTTAACCTTAACCCCAAACCCTAAACCTTAATCCTAAAATAGCAAATTCAGGACTTGTTCTTGTTTTCCTACCTTGTCAGGACGTTCTGGTCGGACAACATGTACACACACAAACCCCACATGAGAAAATACAACTGTTTAGAATATTACACTACTTACTATAGAATGAATCAAAATCAAATCTAGTAAATCTAGTAAGCCTTGTAAATCTAGTAAACTGTAGTATACTGTATACTGTAGAATACTATACTACACATTGCAGTATCCCTCAATCATGTGTAGTATTATCGTAGAATTGTGTATTATACTTTAGGAAACTACAGTAAATACCACAATAACGTCTGCAAAAACACTACAGTGCGCAAAAACTCCAGAGTAATTACGATAGTACATACTACAGTATTTAATGTAAATATTCCCTGTCCATTCCCCTCCCCCATATCCAAATTTGTGCCACCCTTAAGAAAGAAACCTACATGCCAAGTATAGACCATATATTGTGTTCCCTACAGGTTACTACTATCTGTTCAGACTGCAGTTCTAATATCCTACCTAAATACCTACCCACAGTTGAAGTCGGAAGTTTACATACATCTTAGTCAAGTACATTTAAACTCTGTTTTTCACAATTCCTGACATTTAATCCTAGTAAAACTTCCCTGTCTTAGGTCAGTTAGGATCACCACTTTATTTTAAGAATGTCAAATGTCAGAATAATAGTAGAGAGAATGATTTATTTCAGCTTTCATATCTTTCATCACATTCCCAGTGGGTCAGAAGTTTACATACACTCAATTAGTATTTGGTAGCATTGCCTTTAAATTGTTTAACTTGGGTCAAACGTTTCGGGTAGCCTTCCACAAGTTTCCCACCAGAAGTTGGGTGAATTTTGGTCCATTTCTCCTGACAGAGCTGGAGTAACTGAGTCAAGTTTGTAGGCCTCCTTGCTCGCACACGCTTTTTCAGCTCTGCCCACAAATGTTCTATGAGATTGAGGTCTGGGCTTTGTGATGGCCACTCCAATACCTTTACTTTGTTGTCCTTAAGCCATAATGCAATAACTTTGGAAGTATGCTTGGGGTCATTGTCCATTTGGAAGACCCATTTGCGACCAAGCTTTAACTTCCTGACTGATGTCTTGAAATGTTGCTTCAATGTAACCACATAATTTCCCTTCCTCATGATGCCATCTATTTTGTAAAGTGCACCAGTCCCTCCTGCAGCAAAGCACCCCCAAAACATGATACTGCCACCCCCGTGCTTCACGGTTGGGATGGTGTTCTTCAGCTTGCAATCCTCCCCCTTTTTCCTCCAAACATAACGATGGTCATTATGGACAAACAGTTATTTTTTTGTTTCATCAGACCAGAGGACATTTCTCCTAAAAGTACGATCTACTTCATCCCAAGGATGAACCAGACTTGTGGAGGTCTACAATTCTTTTTCTGAGGTCTTGGCTGATTTCTTTTGATTTTCCCATGATGTCAAGCAGAGGAACTGAGTTTGAAGGTAGGCCTTGAAATACATCCACAGGTACACCTCCAATTGACTGAAATTATTTAAATTAGCCTATCAGATGCTTCTAAAGCCATGACATCTTTTCTGGAATTTTCCAAGCTGTTTAAAGGCACAGTCAACTTAGTGTATGTACATTTCTGACCCACTGGAATTGTGATACAGTGAATTATAAGTGAAATAATCTGTCTGTAAACAATTGTTGCGAAAATGACTTGTGTCATTGCACAAAGTAGATGTCCTAACCGACTTGCCAAAACTATAGTTTGTTAACAAGAAATGTATGGAGTGGTTGAAAAACGAGTTTTAATGACTCCAACCTAAGTGTATGTAAATCTCCGACTTCAACTGTACTTACCTACCTACAGGTCATGGGAAATTGCTCTTTGAGTATTTTGTCCATTAGGCTTCCTCAAGGAGAAAGTCCCCACTAGTATGTCAATGATAATAAAACCAAAACACTGTAAATAATACTACAACCAGCACAAACACTACAGTAATTACTATAGAATATACTACAGTTTTTTTACTACAGTATTTAACTGTAAATTCTACAGTATACTACAGTCATGTCGGCAAAAACTGTACGGTGAATACTACAGTAAAGTCTGCAAGAATACTATAATACACTGCTCAAAAAAATAAAGGGAACACTAAAATAACACATCCTAGATCTGAATGAATGAAATATTCTTATGAAATAGTTTTTTCTTTACATAGTTGAACATGCTGACAACAAAATCACACAAAAATGATCAATGGAAATCAAATGTATCAACCCATGGAGGTCTGGATTTGGAGTCACACTCAAAATTAAAGTGGAAAACCACACTACAGGCTGATCCAACTTTGATGTAATGTCCTTAAAACTAGTCAAAATGAGGCTCAGTAGTGTGTGTGGCCTCCACGTGCTTGTTTGACCTCCCTACAACGCCTGGGCATGCTCCTGATGAGGTGGTGGCGGATGGTCTCCTGAGGGATCTCCTCCCAGACCTGGACTAAAGCATCCACCAACTCCTGGACAGTCTGTGGTGGATGGAGCGAGACATGATGTCCCAGATGTGCTCAATTGGATTCAGGTCTGGGGAACGGGAGGGCCAGTCCATAGCATCAATGCCTTCCTCTTTCAGGAACTGCTGACACACTCCAGCCACATGAGGTTGAGCATTGTCTTGCATTAGGAGGAACCCATGGCCAACCACACCAGCATATGGTCTCACAAGGGGTCTGAGGATCTCATCTCGGTACCTAATGGCAGTCAGGCTACCTCTGGCGTGCACATGGAGGGATATGCGGCCCCCCAAAGAAATGCCACCCCACACCATGACTGACCCACCGCCAAACCGGTCATGCTGGAGGATATTGCAGGCAGCTGAACGTTCTCCACGGCGTCTCCAGACTGTCACGTCTGTCACATGTGCTCAGTGTGAACCTGCTTTCATCTGTGAAGAGCACAGGGCGCCAGTGGTGAATTTGCCAATCTTGGTGTTTCCTGGCAAATGCCAAACGTCCTGCACGGTGTTGGGCTGTAAGCACAACCCCCACCTGTGGAGGTCGGGCCCTCATACCACCCTCATGGAGTCTGTTTCTGACCGTTTGAGCAGACACATGCACATTTGTGGCCTGCTGGAGGTCATTTTGCAGGGCTCTGGCAGTGCTCCTCCTGCCCCTCCTTGCACAAAGGCGGAGGTAGCGGTCCTGCTGCTGGGTTGTTGCCCTCCTATGGCCTCCTCCACGTCTTGTGATGTACTGGCCTGTCTCCTGGTAGCGCCTCCATGCTCTGGACACTACGCTGACAGACACAGTGAACCTTCTTGCCACAGCTCGCATTGATGTGCCATCCTGGATGAGCTGCACTACCTGAGCCACTTGTGTGGGTTGTAGACTCCGTCTCATGCTACCACTAGAGTGAAAGCACCGCCAGCATTCAAAAGTGACCAAAACATCATCCAGGAAGCATAGGAACTGAGAAGTGGTCTGTGGTTATCACCTGCAGAACCATTCCTTTATTGGGGGTGTCTTGCTAATTGCCTATAATTTCCATCTGTTGTCTATTCCATTTGCACAACAGCATGTGACATTTTTTGTCAATCAGTGTTGCTTCCTAACTGGACAGTTTGATTTCACAGAAGTGTGATTGACTTGGAGTTACATTGTGTTGTCTAAGTGTTCCCTTTATTTTTTTGAGCAGTGTATTTATACCATATTATAAACTCTGTGGTTCGAGCTCTGAATGCTGATTGGTTGACAGACGTGGTATATCAGACCATATACCACATGTATGACAAAACGTGTCTTTTTACTGCTCTAATTACATTGGTAACCAGTTCATAATAGCAAAAAATACACCTCGGGGGTTTGTGATGTATGGCCAATATACCATGGCTACGGGCTGTTTCCAGGCACTCTGCGTTGCGTCGTGCATAAGATCAGCCCTTATCCGTGGTATATTGGCCATATACCACACCCCCACGCGCCTTATTGCTCAAGTATACTATAGTATTTTTTCATGTGGGACAATGCACCCACCTCCTACCAACACACACATTCTCTAGTCCCTCCCCATTATTTCAGTCTATTATCATACCCCTAAGGCACGTAGTTCATCCCAGAACCATGCCTCAGCATCCCTCTCTCTCTGTGTAAAACAGCACTGATGTTATTTACTGACCCTCTACTGGAAAGAGAGGAGCTGCTGTTTGCTGCCGAGGTCAGGGGCGCTTCACTTGCCCGGCTTGCCCCGGAGACATGCACACACACACATACACACATAAACTCTCTCACACACACATGCACACACACACACACACACACCACTACATAAGCCAGGTTCTGCCCGGAATACCAAGTAGAGAGACTACAGAGAGGGATAGAAGACCTGCCTGCTTGCCTTTGTGATGCTGTATGACCACACTGTAGCCAGGCTGAAGACACAGTACCATGCTTACCCCTGGTGGTAGCTATGGAGAACTGCAACACTAACAGGTTCCAGTCTCCACAGGCCTACAGCAAGAGAGATGTGTTTCAGAAAGAATAGATGTTAGGAAGTGCTTAATTTGTAAATTGGGAGGTGCCGGAAGAAAAAGTGAGCGCGAGGAGGGGAGTGACCTGGGGGGCTCTGAGGCTTGAAAGAAATAACTTTATAATAAAGCATTGGATGCATATCACAGCATTTGCGTAGTGGAATAGAGCAGTAGAATAGAGGCACGTGCAGAACCCAGCTAGCACAGTGGATCTGGGCCGATTCCGGTTGAGAGACGGGGCACTCGGCTGAGAGTCAGACTCGGCCGACATGATGTGGCCCGAGTCTGGCCCACCTTCGGCATTATTACATATGGTTAGGATGCGGGGGATTGAGCTCGGGCCGATTCGATGTGAGTTATCTGGCCCAAATGTATTACTAGGGGCTCGGGCTGATTCCAGTGTGAGTTATCTGGCCCAAATGTATTACTTGGGGCTCGGGCCGAATGTGGCTACTCTCTGGCAGATGATTACATGGGCTGCTTTACATAACTAACATTTCATTATTTATTTATTTTTCCATATTTTCTCTTTGTTTCTTTGATCCAAAATAAAATTAACATTTAAATTAAATTATTTAAGAGCCTTTCCTGTTTAAGTAGTATTTTAGTATTTTGATACTTAAAAAACATTTTGGATGGGGCCTCCTGAGTGGCACAGCGGTCTATGACACTGCAATGCAGTTCAAGCTGCGTTGCTACAGACACTGATTCGATGTCCTTCTGCATCACAGCCAATTGAGACCGAGAGACCCATGAAGCGACACACAATTAACCCAGCATAGTCAGAGTAGGGTTTGGCCAGCCAGGATGTCCTTGTCCCATTGTGCTGTAATGACTTCTGTGGCAGGCCGGGCACATGCACCCTGACACGGTCGAAAGGTGTACAATGTTTCCTCCGACACATTGGTGAGGATGGCTTCCGGTTAAGCGTGCAGTGCGGCTTGGCAGGGTTGTGTTTCATTGGAGAGTTGCAGCGATGGTACAAGACTTTAACTACCAATTGGATATGATGAAAAGGGGGTACAAAAATGGGTGTAATATTTAAAATGACTAAATCAGGTAATGTTGTAGACATTTATTTAAATTTGCATTGGGCCACTTCTGGGGGATTCTGGTTAGATGCCGGCAAAGTCGGCCAAATTCCGATAGACGAAAACAGCCTGATGTACTTGGGATGATTCTGGGCAGTCATTCATTTTGATTCCGGGCCGAGTCCAACACCCGATTCCAGGCCGATTCAATCAGTTCCGGCCCCACGGCCTCTTCTTCGCTGTTCCAGACTGTAGGCTATGCCTTGTATTAGGGCTACACAGAATCCATAGCTAGACAATTTTTTCAAATAAGATATTGATCCTCTGTGGCTAAATTATAGGCTTACTCCTGGTGAATTATTAAATGTATTTATCAACATAAATAAGTCATTCCTAAACTTTGGAAAATGCATTTCTATTTACCAGGAGTGCTGCAGCACCTCCAGCCCCCTTCCCGTGGCAGTGATTTTATAAGGAAATAAATGATGAAGTGCCACGCTGGAGAAACCAGAGTTGCAGGCTCATGTCTATCAGAGCGGAGAAAGGGAGAAAGATCATAGAATCTCATTCTAGTTCGGTGAGAGATACAGGCATGGTTCTCTCTCTCACCACAGCAACGGCCATACACCCATCTAGTCCTTTCAGATACTGAACAAAAATATAAACACAACATGTAAAGTGTTGGTTCCATGTTCCATGAGCTGAAGTAGAAGATCCCAGAAGTGTTCCATACACACAAAAAGCTTATTTCTCTACAATGTTGAGCACAAATCACATCCCTGTTAGTGAGCATTTCTCCTTTCCAAAGATACTCCATCCACCTGACAGATGTGGCATATCAATAAGCTGATTAAACAGCAGGATCATTACACAGGTGCACCTTATACTGGAGACAATAAAAGACCACTCTAAAACGTGCAGTTTTGTCACACAACACAATGCCACAGATGTCTCAAGTTTTGAGGGAGTGTGCAATTGGCCTGAAGACAGCAAGAATGCCCACCAGAGCTGTTGCCAGATAATTTTATGTTAATATCACTACCATAAGCCGCCTACAACATTGTTTTAGAGAATTTGGCAGTACGTCCCAAGACCAGGACCTCCACATCCGGCTCCTTCACCTGCGGGATTGTCTGAGACCAGCCACAGATGAATCACGGTTTCAACTGTACCAGGCAGATGGCAGTCGTGTGGGAGAGCGGTTTGCTGATGTCAGCATTGTGAAAAGAGTGCCCGATGGTTGGGTTATGGTATGGGCAGGCATAAGCTACGGACAACGAGCACAATTGCATTTTATTGATGGCAATTTGAATGCACAGAGATACCGTTACAAGATCCTGAGGCCCGTTGTCATGACATTCATCCACAGCAATCACCATCATGTTTCAGCATTATAATGCACAGCCCCATGTCGTAAGGATCTGTACACAATTCCTGGAGTCTAAAAATGTCTTGCATAATCACCAAACATGTCACCCATTGAGCTTTTTTGAGGATGCTCTGGATCGATGAGTATGACAGCATGTTTCAGTTCCTGCCAATGTCCAGCAGCTTCACACTGCCAATGAAGAGGAGTGGGACAACATTCAACAGGCCACAATCAACAGCCTGAGCGACTCTATGCGAAGGAGATGTGTCGCGCTGCATGAGGCAAATGGTGGTCACACCAGATAATGACTGGCTTTCTGATCCACACCCCTACCTTTTTTAAGGTGTCTGTGACCAACAGATGCATATCTGTATTCCCAATCCTGTGAAATCCATAGATTAGGGTCTAATTTATTTATGTCTATCCAAGATGGCGTAGCAGCAAGACGTGTTTGTTTTTTCCCGTGTAAATATTTGTTTTTGTTTTTCTGCTCTTTTGCACACGAGTATTTCTACTTGCACATCCTCATCTGCACATCTATCACTCCAGTGTTAATTTCTAAATTGTAATTACTTCGCCACTAGGGCCTATTTATTGCCTTGCCTCCTTACTTCATTTGCACACACTGTATACGTATCTTCTATTGTGTTATTGACTGTAAATTTGTTTATCCCATGTGTAACTCTGTGTTGTTGTTTTATCAGGTCACAGTTGTAAATGAGAACTTGTTTTCAAATGGCCTACCTGGTTAAATAGATTAAAAAAAAATATTAAAAAATAAACATTTCAATTGACTGATTTCCTTACATGAACTGTAACTCAGTAATGTCTTTGAAATTGTTGCATGTTGTGTTTTATATTTTTGATCAGTGCATAGGTGTTAGCAGTTTATTCAGGATTGGGCATTAGTGTGTTTAACCCCTTCCCTCCCTTCCTGTGTATGTCTATAGGTACCAGTCAGAGGGCATGTGTACTGACCTTAGGAAGTTCATTGACAGGCCCAGCCACTACCTCACTCTGCCTCCAGAGCTCAACACTGTCATCACCTACATTGCTGAGCAGCTACAGGCTGAAAAGGACTTTGCTGCTGTGAGTATATGACACAAATCAGACCAATGGGCTGGGCTGGGTAGTATGTAGCCATGGTAGTCGATCGTATGTTCCTGTGGATCTTCGTGGTCTTCACCACTGTGGGAACCCTGGGTATCTTCGCCGACGCCAGCTTCAACCATACCCCCAGCGACCCCTTCAAGTACTCCTAACGTGGGACTGACACACAGACACACGCACACAAATATTACACATTTACCAGTAAATCTATATATTTACTGGAACACATACATGAACACACACGCACACACACACTCAAAAGCCACCCAAAATTACTTCACCAAATTCCCTGAAGCTTACCTTGACAGTTACCTCCAGCCTCCAAAGCACAGACATGTGTAGCTAGATCCTCATCCACACACTTTTCCTACCTCCAGCGATGCCTTGGATAACAGCTTCTGTACAGTATATGAGTAGCTACATGTATGTACTGTGCATGTGTCTATTTTCTATATCTGCTGTGCTAAAGTGTGACATTCCCAGGTTTTCCAGAAAATCCCGGTTGGAAGACTCCTGGAATCAGGATGAAAGCAGGAAATCCGACAATCATCCAACCGACAGAATTTCTGGAAAACCTGAGAATTTTGGGAAGGTTTACTGGAATTTGGCAACCCTAGACAAGACTGTAGTTGTAGTATTACTACTGCATGTATTTATTGGCATGTATTTGTTTGGTGTGAGAAGATAAAGACCATGAACACCGCGTAATATAAGTTAAGTGCATGCATTTCATTACCAGTGTGAGAATCTGTGTTTAGAAAGCTATCGCGTGCTACCGATATATATGTACCTCTGGTAATCTGTTGTGTATTTTAGTGTGTAAGGGCTATTTTTGTAATCAGGGGTGGAATAGCATGCCCATACACAAACACACACACACTCTTTTCACCAGCTGTACCAACAACCTGGGGATTTTCCATTACTGTAGAAACCTGTGCCACACACAAACACACACACACAGACACAAACACACACACACAAGCCTCCCTCCATCATTCTCTCTCCCTTTCTTTCTCTCTCTCTCCCTATCTCCCATGCACACATACACACACACACACCTGTCCGTTAAGCTTGTTATGCTTTCATTTTTTAAATAAAGATCTGAGAACTAAATTCAAAGGCTCCATCTGTTGTCAGAATGTGATCCCTGTGCCGTGCGTAATAATAGAGAACACACACATAGGCCCCGTCACCTGCAGGACCAGCTCTATAAATAACATTACACACTGGGCACTGATCATCTAGGACCACTGGACACTACTGTACAGGCCTGGGCTTCCCTAAGGTGGGGGGGGGGGGGGGGGGTATGCCTGCCAGCTGAAAATCCTTGCCAGTGTGTGTTCTTCCAGTGTCTGACTGCCAGCTGAAAATTGCCAGTGTGTGTGTGTATTGCCAGTGTGTGTGTGCATTGCCAGTGTGTGCGTGCGTGTAGGCTACCTTCCCCTCCACCTCCGAAGCATGGCTGCAGCCGACTGACGTTATTACTCACATCATTTTTTATTAGAGAAGGATGGATTAACTTTTATATGCTAGTTAGGGATGCTATACTTATCACATTTCACATTGTATTCATTAACTACTATCTGCACTGCATGATTGGTTAAGTAATTTAATGTGGGCCATATGTAAAAACAAATGTATTTCAGAGAGGAAGGATATAAACCGGTTGGAACCGGTCAATAACTTCATTTTGCAGGTCGGAACAATGGAATGGAACGCAAAAAAAAGTATGGTTTTGTTCAGAACGAAATGATTGGAAAATTATTGTGGTTCTAACCCCTGCCTAAAACAGATTCTGGACATCAGAACATTGATCACTAACCTCAATCTACATTTCTACTTCAACGAGTCGGTTCCTCTGGACGTTCTGCTTACTCTGGACCAGGCTCTAATCCCTGGGACACGAAAGAGGATGCAGCGGTGAAAGAAAGGAAGGTGAGATGGTATCCTGATGAGACTACGTCAGTGTGAAAATAGACGGCCATTAACCTTCATTCTATTGCAGTCACTGGAGAACAAACCGGATTAACTCCGTTCGAGACTGTCCTGCCAAAGGGACCTGAAAAACTGTAATATTTTATGTTTCTCAGAGTCATAGCTGAACGAGGACATGGATAATATACTGTACATCTCGCTGGTTTTTCTATGCATCGTGAAGACCGGACGGCAGACTTGGGTAAGACAAAGGGAGGAGGGGTGTGTCTCTATGTTAACAACAGCTGGTCCACTATCTCTAATGATATTTTAAGGAAGTCTCAAGTATGCATTCCGCGTACAAGGCCCTCCTTCACCCTCCTTTTGACAAATCAGACAATAACTCCATCCTCCTGATTCCTGCTTACAAGCAAAAACTCAAACAGGAAGTACCACTAACACGCTCAATACAGAAGTGGTCCAATGAAGTGGATGCTAAGCTAGTACAGCTAGTACAGACTGGAATATGTTCCGAGATCCATCCGATAACATTGAGGAGTTTAAGACATCAGTCACCGGTTTCAAGTGCATCTACAATGTCGTCCCCACAGTGCATTCGGAAAGTATTCAGACCTCTTGAATTTGTCCACATTTTGTTACGTTACAGCCTTATTCTAAAATTGACTCAATTGTTTTTTTTCTTCATCAATCTACAAACAATACCCTATAATGACAAAGCAAAAACAGGTTTTTAGAATTTTTTGCTAATGTATTGATGGTACAAAACTGAAATATCACACTTACATAAGTATTCAGACCCTTTACTCAGTACTTTGAAGCACCTTTGGCAGCGATTAGAGAATCAAGTCTTCTTGGGTAAGACGCTACAAGCTTGGTACACCTGTATTTGGGGAGTTTCTCCCATTCTTCTCTGCAGATCTTCTCAAGCTTTGTCAGGTTGGATCGGGAGGGTCGCTGCACAGCACCAGTCAAAAGTTTGGACACACTTACTCATTAAAGGATTTTTCTTTATTTTTACAATTTTCTACATCATTTTTAGACATAAAAATAGTTAAGACATAAAAACTATGAAATAACACATGGAATCATGTAATAACCAAAAAAGTGTTAAACAAATATCTGAGATTCTTCAAAGTAGCCTCCCTTTGCCTTGATGACAGCTTTGCAGATTCTTGGCATTCTATCAACCAGCTTCACCTGGAAAGCTTTTCCAACAGTCTTGAAGGAGTTCCCACATATGCTGAGCACTTGTTGGCTGCTTTTCCTTTACTCTGCGGTCCAACTCATCCCAAACCATCTCATTTGGGTTGAGGTCGGGTGATTTTGGAGGGCAGGTCATCTGATGCAGCACTCCATCACTCTCCTTCTTGGTCAAATAGCCCTTACACAGCCTGGAGGTGTGTTTTGTGTCATTGGCCTGTTGAAAACAAAAAGATAGTCCCACTAAGTGCAAACCAGATGGGATGGCATATCGCTGCAGAATGCTGTGGTAGCCATGCTGGTTAAGTGTGCCTTGAATTCTGAATACATGTCCACCAGTGTAATGTCCATTGCTCGTGTTTCCTTGCCCAAGCGAGTCCCTTCTTCGTATTGGCGTCCTTTAGTAGTGGTTTTGTTGCAGCAATTCAACCATGAAGGCCTGATTCACAGAGTCTCCTATAAACAGTTGATCTTGAGATGTGTCTGTTACTATAACTCTAATGGATGGTAACTCTAATGAACTTCTCCTCTGCAGCAGAGGTAACTCTGGGTCTTCCTTTCCTGCTTGATGGTTTTGCGACTCTTTCAAAGTTCTTGAAATTTTCCACATTGTCGGACCTTCATGTCTTAAAGTAATGATGGACTGTCATTTATCTTTGCTTATTTGAGCTGTTCTTGCCATAATATGGACTTGGTATTTTACCAAATAGGGCTGTCTTCTGTGTACCACCCCCCTGTGTCAACACAACTGATTGGCTGAAACGCATTAAGAAGGAAAGAAATTCCACAAATTAACATTTAACAAGGCACACCTGTTAGTTGAAATGCATTCCAGGTGACTACCTCATGAAGCTGGTTGATAGAATGCCAACTCGTGTGCAAAGTTGTCATCAAGATAAAGGGTGGCTACTTTAAAGAATCTAAAACATGACATATATTTGGATTTATTTAACACTTTTTTGGTTACTACATTATTCCATATGTGTTATCACAGTTTTTGTCTTCACTTCTATTCTACAATGTAGAACATAGTAATAAAGAAAGAAAACCCTTGAATGAGTAGGTGTGTCCAAACTTTTGACTGGTACTGTATTTTAAGGTCTCTCCAGAGATGTTTGATCGGGTTCAAGTCCAGGCTCTGGCTGGGCCCCTAGGGACATCCAAAGACTTGTCCTGAAGCCACTCATACATTGCCTTGACTGTGTGCTTAATAACAAAGGGTCTGAATACTTATGTAAATAAGGTATTTCAGGTTTTTTTAAACTTGCAAACATTTCTAACAACCTGTTTTCGCTTTGTCATTATTGGGTATTGTGTGTAGATTGATTAATGTTTTGTTTTATTTAAGCCATTTTTGAAAAAGGCTGTAACATAAACTGTGGAAAAAGGGAAGGGGTCTGAATACTTTCCGAATGCACTGTACATACCTCAACCAGAAACCATGGATTACAGGCAACATCCACACTGAGCTAAAGACTAGTGCTGCCACTTTCAAAAAGCGGGACTCTATTAATCTGGACGCTTATAAGAAATCTCGCTACGACCTCAGACGAGCAATCAAACAGGCAAAGAGTCAATAGAGGACTAAGATTGAATCCTACTACGCTGGCTCTGACGGTCGACGAATGTGATGGATTACAAAGGGAAACCCATCCGCGATCTGCCCAGTGACGCGAGTCTACCAGATGAGCTAAATGCCTTCTATGTTCGCTTCACTTCGAGACCAGTAACACTGAACCATGCATGAGAGCACCAGCTGTTCCAGATGACTATGTGATCTTGCTCTCCGTAGCCAACGTGAGTAAGACCTTTAAACAGGTTAACTCTAGCAAGGCTGCAGGGCCAGACGGAATACCAGGACGATATTCAGAGCATGCGCTACCCATCTAACAAGTGTCTTCACTGACAATTTCAGCCTATTTCCCTACTCAGTCTAAAACTAACTTGTTTCAAGCAGACCACTATGGTCCCCATGGCCAAGAACATCAAAGTAACCTGCCTAAATGACTATCACCCTGGACCTACTCTAATTTGCATACCGCCCCAACTGATCCACAGATGCCGCAATCTCTATTGCACCCACCTGGACAAAAGGAACACATATGTAAGAATGCTGATCATTGAATACAGCTCTGCATTCAACACCATAATCCTTACCAAGGACATTATAGTAAAAAATAGTAAAATAAAGAAAAATAAAGAAAACCCTTGAATTAGTAAGCGTGTCCAAACTTTTGACTGGTACTGTACTTACACTTGTCGTGGTAATTCATTCTGAGAGAGAATTTGTCATTTCTTCAAACAATCATCTTTATTTAATATCCATTCATTATTGCAATAATGAAGCCGTCAACCCCACACCCCACACAACCCCAGCTTATCCTTAACAGACATTTTAGAGTTCTTAAATAGCTGACACTCAAAATGCTTAGTCGTGGCTGGTTCCACCCCTCCCATGCAGATCGGGGGACACCACAAGCCATCCTGGGTTCATCCTGTGGTCATCTGCACCCGGTGTTGTTTTATCCCCACACCGACATAGTTTCCCAGATGCCAGGATGATTTTGAGTCAATGAGGGATTATGTTCTACTCCTCCAGGCTGTCTCTATCTCAGTTACATCCACCACATCTTGTCTATAGAATGCGGTCTTTATGTTTGATCACCAACTCAACTGTCAGCTCAAGCCCCAGAGGCCCAACTACCCACAGACACAGATGAGAGAGTACTCATCAAAACTTATTTGGCACATAAACAGTATTATAACATGAACTTGTGATTTTGGTCTCACACACTGACACTCCAACACACATACACACACATAAACACACACTACATACGCCCACACACACATAACACGCGCACACATACATACTGATGCCACTCAGACACACTCACACACAGACACACACACTTTCACACTCACCATGTTCAAAGAAAGTACTGTATATGAATGAGAATCATTGGAGAAACCACCCCAGAATACACAAGTAAAGGAGTGGACGTGAGCACTGTCTTAAAAATATCCTTTCAGTTCCTCATTCACCTCTGTGGTCAATGTCATCTGACTGAACTAGGTGAAATGTGTCATTGTCAACACACACAGCTGTGTATCCATCCATACAGGGATGAAACGGCACCCTATTGGGCCCTAGTCAAAATAGGGTACCATTTTGGGAATCACCCAGGGTGTCCGACGTAGTGGCATTATGGGACAGTGGGACAGTGACTGACCAACTGATTGAGACACACAGACACTTTGTTTATATTGACAGTAGTGCAGGCAGGAGGGCAGGTACCAGCTATGCCCACTCAACTCTGAACGTGTCTCAGATTTATGACTTGTTTGTGTTTGTATCCTCTGGCAACACCTTCTCTAGGTTCGCCCTCTGATCTCCACAGGAGCAGGGTCAAACGAGTGAGAAATAATGACAGAGAGGGGAGGGGAGAGAGAGAGTATGTATGAATGTATGGATAAACCACTTCTCCAATATTTTTGGCTCTACAAACAGCAAAAACATTTAGATCATCAAATACAAATCTTAGAATCAACTATTAAAGACTACCAGAACCCATTGGATTCTCCAATTACATTGAATGAACTACAGGACAAAATACAAACCCTCCAACCCAGAAAGGCCTGTGGGGTTGATGGTATCCTAAATAAAATGATAAAATATACAGTCCACAAATATACAGTCCCACTCTTTAACATCATCCTCAGCTCTGGCATCTACCCCAATATTTGGAACCAAGGTCTGATCCCCCCCCAATCCACAAAAATGGAGACAAATATGACCCCAATAACTACCAGGGGATATATGCGTCAACAGCAACCTTGGGAGACGCATATATCTGCGTTATCATTAACAGCAGACCTGTACATTTCCTCAGCGAAAACAATGTGCTGAGCAAATGTAAAATTGGCTTTTTACCAAATTATCATATGACAGACCACGTATTCACCCTGCACACCCTAATTGACAAACAAACAAACCAAAACAAAGGCAAAGTCTCCTCATGCTTTCCTGATAAAAAAAAAACAACGTTTGACTCTATTTGGCATGAGGATGATGGAAAGTGGTGTTGGGGGAAAAACATACAACATTATAAAATCCATGTACACAAACAACAAGTGTGCAGTTAAAATTGGCAAAAAATACACACATTTCTTTCCCCAGGGCCGGGGGATGAGACAAGGATGCACCTTAAGGCCCCCCCCCCTCTTCAACATATATATAAATTAATTGGCGAGGGCACTAGAAGAGTCTGCAGCACCCGGGCTCACCCTACTAGAATCTGAAGTCAAACGTCTGCTGTTTGCTGTTTGCCTACAGCTGTCACACCCTGACCATAGTTTGCTTTGTATGTTTCTATGTTTTGTTTGGTAAGGTTGTGATCTGAGTGGGCATTCTATGTTGGATGTCTAGTTTGTCTGTTTCTGTGTTTGGGCCTGATATGGTTCTCAATCAGAGGCAGGTGTTAGTCATTGTTAGCCTGTTTTGTGTTGGGTTTTGTGGGTGGTTGTCTCCTGTGTCAGTGTTTGTACCACACGGGACTGTTTCGGGTTTTCACGTTTCTTGTTTTGTAGTTTATTCATGTTGAGTTTCATTATTAAAGAACCATGAATTATAACCAGGCTGCATTTTGGTCCGCCTCTCCTTCCCAGGAGGAATCCCGTTACAACAGCAGCACTTAGATCTTCTGCACAGATTCTGTCAGACCTGGGCTCTGACAGTAAATTTCAGTAAGACAAAAATAATGGTGTTCCAAAAAAGGTCCAGTTGCCAAGACCAAAAATACAAATTCCATCTAGACACCATTGCCCTAGAACACACAAATAATATATACCTCGGCCTAAACAGCTTCACAAGTAACTTCCACAAAGCTGTGAACGATCTGAGAGACAAGGCAAGAATGCCTTGCCTTCTATGCCATCAATAGGAACATGAAATTCAACATACCCATTGGGATCTGGCTACAAATACTTGAATCAGTTATACAACCCATTGTCCTTTATGGTTGTGAGGGTCTGGGGTCCACTCACCAACCAAGAATTCACAAACTGGGACAAACACCAAATTAAGACTCTGCATGCAGAATTCTACAAAAATATCCTCAGTGTACAACTTAAAACACCAAATAATAACATTGCTAATTACCAAAATCCGGAAAAGAGCAGTTAAATTCTACAACCACCTAAAAGGAAGCGATTCCCAAACCTTTCATAACAAAGCCATCACCTACAAAGAAATGCACCTGGAGAAGAATCCCCCACACATGCTGGTCCTGGGGCTCTGTTCACAAACACAAACA
Organism: Oncorhynchus mykiss; assembly: GCF_057628025.1. NCBI lineage: Eukaryota > Metazoa > Chordata > Actinopteri > Salmoniformes > Salmonidae > Oncorhynchus > Oncorhynchus mykiss. The sequence continues at coordinate 22,024,823 of NC_143030.1, forward strand.
GACAGCACAGATCACCAGGACAGCAACACAATTAGACACAACCAAATCATGAGAAAACAAAAAGATAATTACTTGACACATTGGAAAGAATTTACAAAAAAATAGAAAACTAGAATGCTATTTGGCCCTTAACAGACAGCACACAGTGGTAGAATACCTGACCACTATGACTGACCCAAAGACAGGCTTTGTGCACACTTCCCAATAAATTAGGTGGAAACTGAACCTCCTGCCAAATGTATAACCAAATCCAGTTTTTATAAACTCCCATATCTATTTGGTGAAATACCACAGTGTGCCATCACAGCAGCAAGATTTGTGACCTGTTGCCACAAGAAGAGGGCAACCAGTGAAGAACAAACACCATTGTAAATACAACCTATATTTATGTTTATTTATTTTCCCTTTTGCACATCATTACACCACTGTATATAGACATAATATGACATTTGAAATGTCTTAATTGTTGGGTAATTTTGTGATTGTAATGTTTACTGTCAATTTTTTATTAGCTATTTCACTTGCTTTGGTAATGTAAACATATGTTTCCCAAGCCAATAATACCCCTTATTAAATTGAAATTGAATTGAGCAGGACAGGGATGGAGGAAGAGAGAGAATGAGAGGGGGGTGGCAGAAAGAGAGTAGGGGTGAAAGCGAGAATAAAGAAAAAGGGAGGAAGCCATCATAAAAAATGTTGGACCAGGTTTTTTCCCTGACTTTTAGACCTGACCAGGAGAAACTCAGGCCTCTACTAGTTATAGACCAAGGCCCATAGATTCTCCTAGTCAGGTAATGTCATCCAGTCCCTATCTATTTATGACATGTCTAGCCCTTGAGACGGCCTTCTAGCCTAATTACCTGTGTTGATAGTGGTGTGATCTTTGAGTGTGTTGACCAGGTGTTGGACTCTGGACAGGACTGGCTGTGGTGTTTTATGGTTGGTTCGTGTCTGAGCTGGAGTCCCCCCCCAGTCTTTCCAATGCTCCGCATATCATACACTGGGCAGAGCTTGGAATGCCATTCCACCAAAGGACAGAGACGCAGAGAGAGAGAGAGAGAGTGAGAGAGGGCAACATACAGTCTAACTAAAAAGACACAGATGGCTAGACAGCGATACATTGATGAAGTGAAAGAGAGAGATACATTAGAGGGTAGCACGCAATTTGGCGACCTGTCAGGAAGTCAAAACAGGGAAATAGCAGCATGTACAATGAGGTTTCCACCAAAAGCACAGTGTGACCTGATGTGGGGCTCATGACAATAGGTATATTTTTGGGAAGAACAAAGGGGGGGGGGGGGGTCATCTGAACGTCACCCCGTTGTTCACCCCAAAAATATACCTATTGTCATGACCCAACCCCCCCGGCCAAAACCTCACCAACAGGTGTCTGACTACGGAGGCTTTCATAGTCCATAACAAACTCCTCCCTCCTGTGACTCCCAGCACCACCGGCCAATCAGGTGAGAGTGTGCCCAGGCAGACGACTCCCACCCAAAAATAAAAGAGAAGAGAGAGAGAGAGAGAGAGAGAGAGAGAGAGAGAGAGAGAGAGAGAGAGAGAGAGAGAGAGAGAGATAGAGAGAGAGAGAGAGAGAGAGAGAGAGATAAACTGTTCACTCGCACAAGCAGGACTCTGCCTGTAAGGTTGGCATAACTAAATGGTGGTGTAGCGGCTGTGTTGGCCTGTTTAATACTCTGGACCTGGATGCGTGTGTGGGGGCGTGTGTTAACGATTAGCGACTTCGTTGGACTATCCAGATTCCTGCTAAAGGTGGTTAGAGTGCCCACCGATTGGAAGAGTGGGTACAGTTGGTGGGTAAGGTCGGTACGCCCCTACGATACAGTTTGGTTGGTTTGTTGGTTGCCAGGTGAAGGGGCAAGACGGTGTGGGTCCTTGTGGTCTGAGGTGTTTTGAGGATGACTATGTGGATGAAGATGGGAGAGAGGATGAACCTTTTCCTGTGGGTGGTGTCTGCTTGCCTCTGCCTCACTCTCACTGGTAAGGAAAGTTTGTGTGCTTGTCAGTGGAGGCTGCTGAGGGGAGGACGGCCCATAATAATGTGTGTGTGTGTGTGTGTGTGTGTGTGTGTGTGTGTGTGTGTGTGTGTGTGTAATGCATGGCATGGCATGGGCATATATTTGTTTGCATCTGAGGCTGAGGTTGTCCTCATTGAGGTTGAGGTTGTCCTCATTGAGGTTGAGGTTGTCCTCATTGAGGTTGAGGTTGTCCTCATTGAGGTTGAGGTTGTCCTCATTGAGGTTGAGGTTGTGTGTTAAGCGACTGAAGAAACCCATGGTATGTGTAAGTCATAAATGACATCTCTTTAAAAAGACTGGTAAAAATGTCATTACAGTATGTCATTGTCATTACTTTATTAGCAACCTAATAACAGTACCACTCTAGCCTCTGTGCACTTTGGTTTTGAGTGACAGACAGAAGAAAAAAAACATACACCCGACCAAGATCCGTGCCTTTGACTTTGACCACGCCACCCAGTGGGGGTGTTGCAAGCAAACATCCCCCCATGCTAGCTGGTGATCTCTAGGCCATTGTCTCCCCTCTCAAACGTCCCCCCATGCTAGCTGGTGACCTCTAGGCCATTGTCTCCCTTCTCAAACATCCCCCCATGCTAGCTGGTGACCTCTAGGCTATTGTCTCCCATCTCAAACGTCCCCTCATGCTAGCTGGTGACCTCTAGGCCATTGTCTCCCCTCTCAAACATCCCCCCATGCTAGCTGGTGACCTCTAGGCCATTGTCTCCCTTCTCAAACATCCCCCCATGCTAGCTGGTGACCTCTAGGCTATTGTCTCCCCTCTCAAACGTCCCCTCATGCTAGCTGGTGACCTCTAGGCCATTGTCTCCCCTCTCAAACATCCCCCATGCTAGCTGGTGACCTCTAGGCCATTGTCTCCCCTCTCAAACATCCCCCCATGCTAGCTGGTGACCTCTAGGCCATTGTCTCCCCTCTCAAACATCCCCCATGCTAGCTGGTGACCTCTAGGCCATTGTCTCACCTCTCAAACATCCCCCCATCCTAGCTGGTGATCTCTAGGCCATTGTCTCCCCTCTCAAATGTCCCCCCATGCTAGCTGGTGACCTCTAGGCCATTGTCTCCCCTCTCAAACTTCCCCCCATGCTAGCTGGTGACCTCTAGGCCAATGCCTCACCTCTCAAACATCCCCCCCCCCATGCTAGCTGGTGACCTCTAGGCCATTGTCTCCCCTGGGTGCCTACTGTGGTGGTGTAGTGTCATTTTATGTGTCCCTCCTCTCTCTCTCTGGGGAAGGAAACCAGGCAGGAGAGGTATGAAGGGATCAGGGATTTTATGATTTCCTCCAAAGAGAGAGAGGGAGAAGGGGGAGGAGAGAAGGGGGGAAGAGAGAGAGGGAGGAAGGGAAAGGGAGCTAGAAAGAGAAGGAAATGGAGTGATGGAAAGGCAAAGAGGGAGAGTGAGACATGGAGAGAGAGAGATAGAGAGAGCGAGAGAGAGAGAGAGAGAGAGAGAGAGAGAGAGAGAGGCATCCAGACTGTGATAGAGTGTGATAGAGGACAAGGAATGAGGCAGTTAATGACCTGTCGAAAAGAGAGAGAAGGGTAGAGAGATATAAAGGGACAGAGGGGCAATAGAAATAGAGAGATAGGCATATGGAAAGAGAGTTAAAGAGAGAAGTACGTAGTTTGGTAGATTAGTAGAATATTACTGTTTGATGGTAGCAAAAATATAAATCAGTGCTCATATTTACTGAGCGTCTTAGAGTACGAGCTCTGATGAATAAGATTACATGGACAGGAGGGAGCCGATCCTAGATGTTTTCTAAGAAGCTTGACAATTACAGCCCCAGAAGTCCACATTGAAAGAATGAAAGATCAAAGTAAAGTGTTCCTTCATCAGGGATCAAATGGAACATTTAACGAAGCTCATTAACACTCCATTGTGTGATCATTCTGTTTAGAATCTATTTTGATCTCATATTTTGTCACTGTTCCAGATATTTCTTTGAACTTGTGGTGCAATAGTGGATATCGATTGCAGTACAGATCCCCTTGCTGCCCATTTTACATCCACCTGCTCCTTACTTCCTTACCCTCAGCCTCTCTCTCTCCTCTTGTTCCCTCTTGTTCCCTTCTCATTCCATATCTTTCGCTCTTTCCCTCTCTCTATTTCCATCTCTCTCTTGCTCTCTCGCTCTTGGTATCTCTCATCTCTTGCTCTCTCTGCCTCCCTCTCTCTCTCTATTTTTCTCTCCCTCTCTCTCTCCACCTCTCTCCCTCGCCCTCCTCCCTCAATCTCTCTCTCCATCTTTCCCTCTTTCTCTATCTCTCTCCAGGTGCGTCAGAGTCAGAGAGGCTGCTTCACCAGAAGATCTTCCAGAACTACAACCTGAAGGTCCGGCCAGCTAAACAATGGGAGGAGAAAGTCCAGGTCCGAGTGGGGATGACCCTCTCCCAGCTCGTCAGCCTGGTACGACACAGACACGCACACGGAACACACATATAAACACGCACACACACACACGATAACACAAATAAACACACACAGACACACACACATAACCACTCAAACAATTCATACATAGACACAAAGAAACAAATACAAACTTGCTCTTGAGGACACACACACACAGACACACTTGGCACTGCCAACTATCCTGCCAGCCAGCCCTCTCTCAGCGACATAGAGCCTCCAATCATGCATAGCCAATTATGCTTTCCTAGGACAGGATTGAGTATAGCAGGCTGCCATGCACGCCAAGACTCACCCCCAGCGTAATGTCTCTATCTCTCTGGGCAGAATGAAACTCACCCCCAGCTTAATGTCTCTAACTCTCTGGGCAGAATGAGACTCACCCCCAGCGTAATGTCTCTAACTCTCTGGGCAGAATGAGACTCACCCCCAGCTTAATGTCTCTAACTCTCTGGCAGAATGAGACTCACCCCCAGCGTAATGTCTCTAACTCTCTGGGCAGAATGAGACTCACCCCCAGCTTAATGTCTCTGTCTCTGGGCAGAATGAGACTCACCCCCAGCTTAATGTCTCTAACTCTCTGGGCAGAATGAGACTCACCCCCAGCTTAATGTCTCTAACTCTCTGGGCAGAATGAGACTCACCCCCAGCTTAATGTCTCTAACTCTCTGGGCAGAATGAGACTCACCCCCAGCTTAATGTCTCTAACTCTCTGGGCAGAATGAGACTCACCCCCAGCTTAATGTCTCTAACTCTCTGGGCAGAATGAGACTCACCCCCAGCGTAATGTCTCTTACTCTCTGGGCAGAATGAGACTCACCCCCAGCTTAATGTCTCTAACTCTCTGGGCAGAATGAGACTCACCCCCAGCGTAATGTCTCTAACTCTCTGGGCAGAATGAGACTCACCCCCAGCTTAATGTCTCTAACTCTCTGGGCAGAATGAGACTCACCCCCAGCTTAATGTCTATGTCTCTGGGCAGAATGAGACTCACCCCCAGCTTAATGTCTCGATCTCTCTGGGCAGAATGAGAAGAACGAGGAGATGACAACCAATGTGTTCATGAATATGGTGAGCGTCAAGCATTTATCTTCATCATCTCTCCGCTAATCCTCCCTCGCTTCTCATCTCCACGTTACCCCTCTCTTTCAAAAATGGGACTTGTCACTTTTTATAATGGAAAAGTATTTATTTCTTTATCCCTCACGCATGCAGCCTTGCTCTTTCGCTCTCTCACTCCATCTCTCTCTTTCTTTCTTTTCATTTTTCGCCCGTCTCTTCTTCTCTCGCTCCCTCGGTCTGCGGTGCTAATTGTTATTGCAGCGGGCCTGAGTGTGTGTGACAGTGCAGTATGTTTGTATGTCAATGAGACTGCCTCAGCCACGTTATAAATGACAGCAACACCAGACAAAAGCAGTAATGATTCTCTGTTCCCATTCTGTCCTTTCGTTTTATCTCCTCCTCACATAGTGACTGTATCTCTTTTGCTGCTTTTCTCTCTCTCTCTCTCTCTCTCTCTCTCTCTCTCTCTCTCTCTCTCTCTCTCTCTCTCTCTCTCTCTCTCTCTTTAACGCACCCTCTCTCCCTCCCTCTCTCTCTAGGCGTGGACTGACTACAGATTATCATGGAATCCAGAGGATTACGATAATATAGATGTCCTCAGGATTCCTCCCAACAAGGTGTGGCGGCCAGACATATACCTCATCAACAAGTGAGACTCCTGTCCTACTCCAAAATAGAATAGCATAGAACACCATTCATGTTCCATGACCAAGAGTTTAGAATAGCAGAAACACCATCCAGGTTCCATGACCAAGAGTTTGGAATAGCAGAGAACACCATCCACGTTCCATCACCAAGAGTTTGGAATAGCAGAGAACACCATCCAGGTTCCATCACCAAGAGTTTAGAATAGCAGAGAACACCATCCACGTTCCATCACCAAGAGTTTGGAATAGCAGAGAACACCATCCAACCAGCTCTCACAGTCTCACTTCAGAATGTCAAATGTCAAAGTTGAGTGTTTAAAATTAAGTTTACGAATTAACTCAACATTTTTAAGGTTATGGTTAAATGTAGGCATTAATTCCAAAACCTTAAGGTTAGGCATTAACTCCAAATGGTTAAGGTAAGGGTTAAGGTTTGGGATGTGCTTAATATAAAAAATAAAAAAATGTTTTATCACTGGATTTGAACTTGCAACATTTGGACTCAGAGGTTCACAACCCTCTGCCATTCCTGTCCACAATGCTGTCACAAAACCAAAACCTACTTGAAGGTAACAGAGCTCACTGTTGCCCCTAGTGGCCTGTTTCCATGTCATCTCCCAACATCCTCAGACATGGACGGACGTTGAATACTGACTTGTATCACGGGTGATACAAGAATAGCAGAAAACATCATCCATGTTCCATCACCAAGAGGTTGGAATAGCAGAAAACATTATCCATGTTCCATCACCAATAGTTTAGAATTGCATTAGAACACCATCCAGGTTCCATCACCAAGAGGTTGGAAGAGCAGAGAACATCATCCATGTTCCATCAACAATAGTGTAGAATTGCAGAGAACACCATCCAGGTTCCATCCCCAAGAGGTTGGAATAGCAGAGAACATCATCCATGTTCCATCACCAATAGTTTAGAATTGCAGAGAACACCATCCAGGTTCCATCACTAAGAGGTTGGAAGAGCAGAGAACATTATCCATGTTCCATCACCAATAGTTTAGAATTGCAGAGAACACCATCCAGGTTCCATCACCAAGAGGTTGGAAGAGCAGAGAACATCATCCATGTTCCATCACCAATAGTTTAGAATTGCAGAGAACACCATCCAGGTTCCATCACCAAGAGGTTGGAAGAGCAGAGAACATCATCCATGTTCCATCACCAATAGTGTAGAATTGCAGAGAATATCATCCATGTTCCATCACCAAGAAGTTGGAAGAGCAGAGAACATTATCCATGTTCCATCACCAATATTTTTGAATTGCAGAGAACACCATCCAGGTTCCATCACCAAGAGGTTGGAAGAGCAGAGAACATCATCCATGTTCCATCACCAATAGTGTAGAATTGCAGAGAACACCATCCAGGTTCCATCACCAAGAGGTTGGAATAGCAGAGAACATCATCCATGTTCCATCACCAATAGTGTAGAATTGCAGAGAATATCATCCATGTTCCATCACCAATAGTTTAGAATTGCAGAGAACACCATCCTGGTTCCATCACCAAGAGGTTGGAATAGCAGAGAACAGCCATCCATGTTCCATAACCAAGAGTTTTTCCTGACCATGTGACACTGAACAGGAAAAACTCTGCACTCCTTAGATGTGCCTAAAACTGGGGGCTTTTTATTTTGGCCCTGTCCCGCCCCCCACATTGCTTTTCCCCAGAGCTGAAAAACATCATGCAAATGTTTTTCTTTACCTATACTTTACGCACAATTGTTTGTGGTCACCCACCCTTCACATTTCTTACTGTCAATCGTGAATGATAATTTGTTACATCAACCATTTGATCTAAATCAGTTTCATGGGATATGCATGTATCTCTTCTTGAGTTATGTACGCTAAAGTGTTGTTAAGAAAAGCCTACAGTGTTTTGAATTAGCTACAGTTGAAGTCGGATATTTACACACCTTAGCCAAATACATTTAAACTCCGTTTTTTCCACAATTCCTGACATTTAATCCTAGTAAAATTTCCCTGTCTTAGGTCAATTAGGATCACCACTTTATTTTAAGAATGTGAAATGTCAGAATAATAGTAGAAAGAATGATTATTTAATATTTTATTTCTTTCATCACATTCCCAGTGAGTCAGAAGTTTACATATACTCAATTAGTATTTGGTAGCATTGTCTTTAAATTGTTTAACTTGATTCAAACGTTTCGGGTAGCCTCCCACAAGATTCCGCCAATAAGTTGGGTGAATTGTGGCTCATTCCTCCTGACAGAGCTGGTGTAACTGAGTCAGTTCTGCCCACAAATGTTCGAAAGAATTGAGGTTAGGGCTTTGTGATGGCCACTCCAATACCTTGACTTTGTTGTCCTTAAGCCATTTTGCCACAACTTTGGAAGCATGCTTGGGGTCATTGTCCATTTGGAAGACCCATTTGCGACCAAGCTTTAACTTCTTCACTGATGTCTTGAGATGTTGCTTCAATATATCCAAATCATTTTCCTGCCTCATGATGCCATCTATTTTGTGAAGTACACCATCCCCTCCTGCAGCAAAGCAGCCTCATGACATAATTTTCTGGAATTTTCCAAGCTGTTTAAAAAGACAGTCAACTTAGTGTATGTAAACTTCTGACCCACTGGAATTGTGATACAGTGAATTATAAGTGAAATAATCTGTCTTTAAACAATTGGTGGAAAAGTAGATGTCTTAACCAACTTACCAAAACTATAGTTTGATAACAAGAAATTTGTGGAGTGGTTGAAAAACAAGTTTAATGACTCCAACCTAAGTGTATGTGAGCTTCCAACTTCAACTGTAAATGCAGGAATGGGTTTCTGTCCATGCTTCTCATAGTCTGTAACGGCTCATCTACTTAAGTGCCAATAAAACCTGCAACTGGCAGATGCCATCAGGGAGATAGCTGTACAGCCCCAGCCAGTTGCTCTTGAGCCAGCCCCACCAATAAGCTGTTGGCGCACTCAAACCGCAGGAGGTTAATGCCGATGTATGCTGGGACCACTAGGCCCAAGACCTCACAGATAATGCACATGACCAGGTAAGATGCCCACGTTTTTCTGAAGCCAAGTCAGACTGACGTACAGGATGCATCGTCCTCATTGGCCCCTAGCTGCCCTAACTTGGGCATACCTGAAGCTCAAGTTGCTCTGCAGTGTTGGGTTGACGTCGTCCCACTGCTCTGTCAGCCTGTTGGCCTCATCCAGCCATAAGGACAGCTGTTTGTAGTGGGGCAGCAGCACACAGGAGATGCCTATGCAGATCCCCACCAAGAAATGCCCCACTATCACAGACTACTGCACCACGCACACTAAAGGGTTCTTCCCTCCCTCGTATTCGACTTCTATGAGATTGTTGACAGGTGAGCAGCAGGAGCGCACGCCGGGCAGCACCCACACCAGCAGCGTCAGGGCGCAGTTCCACAGGGCTCTACAGGGGGCGGTGTGGCACCCGGCGAAGCGTGGCTCGGAGGCATAGTCCAGCAGCCCCAGGGCTAGCATGGGCAGAGGCAGCTCGTTGAACATGTCCGAGGCATGCTCCAAGAGGAAGCACTTGGACACTGGGGAGCAGGCAGGTCCGAGGAACCACACAGCCGCCATGGCGCATGCCAACACCATGCCAACCAGGAAGACTGAGATGCCACAGCCGCCCATGAAGGAGGTGTGAAGCCGGCACAGGCAGATGGACAGGATCAGACAGTCCAGGCCCACCTTTAACAGTGAGATGAACAGAATCAGGATGGTGTTGTCCTTGTGGCCCTCCTCTTCCCAGGACTCAATGATGGGAGACATTATGAAGATTTTGCCTTTGAGACTGGGCCCAAACCCAGAAGTCATCTATTGGGTCTGTGACATTCTGATCGATGTCACTAGAAAAAGCTGTTGAAGAGTGAGTGGAACAGTTAGCCGTAATCTACAAACAGCTTCTACCAAGCAATGAGACAGTTTTCTAGTGTTATCAGTGCTACCTGGTCTCTCGTGACTCGTCTACAGCAAAAACAAACCCTTCAGGGAAGTCGAAAATAAGAAACTTCAACTCTCCCTGTAATGGATGTAGCATGCCTCAACACTCATTGTTTGGATTCCACCTACCTCAACTAGTAAGAAATACAGCACCCAACGAATACATGTAGATGGTGACAGGTTGAGTCAAAGGCTGACATTTCCAGGTATGGCAATCCATTGACTATACTTTCAGCTATAGAATACGAGTTTGTCCAAGTGCAGGAGGAAATCCATGCTTTCTTTTGAAACAATGCAATTGCCTAATCCAGATATCTCCCACGTGCAGTAACAGGAATCTTCCTTTATTAAAAGCTTCAAAACATGATGTTATAACTATCATGATGATCTTGTGGACTGCCAGTCCTTGCATCCATGTCTCCATCTATGATTTTGAGCATGATTGAATTCCTTCAGCCCCATCTCTCAGCTCAGTGGCAAACCAAGTGACAGGGTGGCCTTGTACTTAATTAGAACATTTGAATTAAGAGTTGTCTTCCAATGACACAAAAAAAAAACGATCAATCCACGTAACACTGTGATCGTTTAAGCACATTGCATGTAGGCTCTACCTCTCAATTGTTGTGGGTAATGCTGGTGTAAAGGGATTTTTCAGGTGAACCAAAAGGAGAGCAGTCGATGATATCAATCAAAAATCTATCCGATTTAATACAAGAATTCAGTGAGCACACCTCTAGAGCAGAAGCAAAAAAAATTGTCTTACCTTGGAAACAGGCCCTTTATATTCTAATCAGACAGTACCAAATGTTCTCTAAACATCTGCCAAGAGGCTTGTATGAAGTGAAAACAAAAGACAGTGACTTTGCCAGCTGCTACAGAATCACACAGTGTTCATAATGTCATCAATGGAATACTAATCAGTTTGTCATTGAAACTTCAGTAGCTCTAACGTCAATCACTGTCAAACGATTTGAGAACAATCCATAACAATCAGTGGACAGTCTAGTGTCCATTTTCTGTGCACAGATGATTGTCGCAAGTAGAACACTGGAAATCATGTGTATCGCACAAAACATACCAATATGTTAAGCAGTGTGTTAATTACACGTAACTAAATATGAAGAAAAAAAATGGTTGGGGGCCTCCCAGAGCTCTTCTTGAGTTATACAGTGTTGTTTTGAACTACTTCACACCCTGTCACGTTCTGACCTTTATTTCCTTTGTATTGTATTTATTTAGTATGGTCAGGGCGTGAGTTGGGTGGGCAGTCTATGTTTGTTTTTCTATGTTTTGGGGCATTTCTATGTTTTCGGCCTAGTATGGTTCTCAATCAGAGGCAGGTGTCATTAGTTGTCTCTGATTGAGAATCATACTTAGGTAGCCTGGGTTGCACTGTTTGTTTGTGGGTGATTGTCTATGTTAGTGGCTTGTGTCAGCACAGGTCTCATTTTGTAGCTTCACGGTCGATTTTGGTTTATTGTTTTTGTTACTTGTTTGTATAGTGTTCAGTCTTTCTTTATTAAAGATTTTACCATGGACACTTACCACGCCGCATATTGGTCCTCTGATCCTTCTCGCCTCTCCTCTTCAGACGAAGAGGAGGACGACCGTGACAGAATCACCCACCAACCAAGGACCAAGCGGCGTGGTAGAAAACAGCGACGACAGCAGCAGCAGCAGCAACAACAACAGCGGCCGGTATCACAGGACTCCTGGACATGGGAGGAGATACTGAACGGAGAGGGACCCTGGGCACAGGCTGGGGAATATCGCCGCCCCAAAGCAGAGCTGGAGGCAGCGAAAGCTGAGCGGCGGCGATATGAGGAGGCAGCACGGCAGTGCGACAGGTACGAGAGACAGCCCCAAATTTTTTTGGGGGGGGGGGCACACGAGGGGTGGAGCTAAGCCAGGTAGCAGACCTGCGCTCACTCCTCGTGCTTATTATAAGCAGCGTGATACTGGGCAGGCACCGTGTTATGCGGTTAAGCGCACGGTGTCGCCAGTACGTGTCCATAGCCCGGTGCGCTATAGGACAGCCCCCCGAGAGTGTCATGCGAGTGCGGGCATCGAGCCAGGGCGTATGGTGCCTGCTCAGCGGGTCTGGTCGCCAGTACGCAGTTTTGGTCCAGGGTATCCTGCGCCGGCTCTGCGTGCTGTGTCTCCGGGGCGCTGGGAGGGTGCAGTGCGTCCTCTGCCTGCGCTCCGCTCGTGCCGGGCGAATGTGGGAGTGGAGCCTAAGGGAGAGGTGCGTGTAGTAAGCACTAGATCTCCCGTGCTTACCCACAGCCCGGTTCAACCTGTGCCTGCACTCTGGAGGGTCCGGGCTAGAGTGGTTATCCAGCCTGGGGAAGTGGTGCCCAGGTTGCGCACCAGAGCTCCAGTGCTCCCCCACAGCCCGGTCCTTCAGGTGCCTCCTCCTAACCCCAAGCCTCCTGAAGGTCTCCCCAGCCTGGTGGTTCCTGTGGCAGCCCCACGCACCAGGCTGTCTCTCTGTCTCCTCCCTGCAGGTGGTCCTGCCTGTCCGGCGCCGCTGCCGGAGTCTCCCGCCTGTCCGGCGCCGCTGCCGGAGTCTCCCGCCTGTCCGGCGCCGCTGCCGGAGTCTCCCGCCTGTCCGGCGCCGCTGCCGGAGTCTCCCGCCTGTCCGGCGCCGCTGCCGGAGTCTCCCGCCTGTCCGGCGCCGCTGCCGGAGTCTCCCGCCTGTCCGGCGCCGCTGCCGGAGTCTCCCGCCTGTCCGGCGCCGCTGCCGGAGTCTCCCGCCTGTCCGGCGCCGCTGCCGGAGTCTCCCGCCTGTCCGGCGCCGCTGCCGGAGTCTCCCGCCTGTCCGGCGCCGCTGCCGGAGCCTCCCGCCTGTCCGGCGCCGCTGCCGGAGCCTCCCGCCTGTCCGGCGCCGCTGCCGGAGCCTCCCGCCTGTCCGGCGCCGCTGCCGGAGCCTCCCGCCTGTCCGGCGCCGCTGCCGGAGCCTCCCGCCTGTCCGGCGCCGCTGCCGGAGCCTCCCGCCTGTCCGGCGCCGCTGCCGGAGCCTCCCGCCTGTCCGGCGCCGCTGCCGGAGCCTCCCGCCTGTCCGGCGCCGCTGCCGGAGCCTCCCGCCTGTCCGGCGCCGCTGCCGGAGCCTCCCGCCTGTCCGGCGCCGCTGCCGGAGCCTCCCGCCTGTCCGGCGCCGCTGCCGGAGCCTCCCGCCTGTCCGGCGCCGCTGCCGGAGCCTCCCGCCTGTCCGGCGCCGCTGCCGGAGCCTCCCGCCTGTCCGGCGCCGCTGCCGGAGCCCCTCTGCCCAGAGCAGCTGTCTCTCTGTCCCGAGCAGCTGTCTCTCTGTCCCGAGCAGCTGTCTCTCTGTCCCGAGCAGCTGTCTCTCTGTCCCGAGCAGCTGTCTCTCTGTCCCGAGCAGCTGTCTCTCTGTCCCGAGCAGCTGTCTCTCTGTCCCGAGCAGCTGTCTCTCTGTCCCGAGCAGCTGTCCCTCTGTCCCGAGCAGCTGTCCCTCTGTCCAGTGGGGTCATTGAGAGGGGTGGTCATGCTGAGAAAGCCACGGAGGCGGACAATAAGGCGGACTAAGACAATGATGAGGTGGGGTCCGCGTCCCGCGCCAGAGCCGCCACCGCGGACAGACGCCCACCCAGACCCTCCCCTATAGGTCAAGGTTTTGCGGCCGGAGTCCGCACCTTTGGGGGGGGGTACTGTCACGTTCTGACCTTTATTTCCTTTGTATTGTATTTATTTAGTATGGTCAGGGCGTGAGTTGGGTGGGCAGTCTATGTTTGTTTTTCTATGTTTTGGGGCATTTCTATGTTTTCGGCCTAGTATGGTTCTCAATCAGAGGCAGGTGTCATTAGTTGTCTCTGATTGAGAATCATACTTAGGTAGCCTGGGTTGCACTGTTTGTTTGTGGGTGATTGTCTATGTTAGTGGCTTGTGTCAGCACAGGTCTCATTTTGTAGCTTCACGGTCGATTTTGGTTTATTGTTTTTGTTACTTGTTTGTATAGTGTTCAGTCTTTCTTTATTAAAGATTTTACCATGGACACTTACCACGCTGCATATTGGTCCTCTGATCCTTCTCGCCTCTCCTCTTCAGACGAAGAGGAGGACGACCGTGACACACCCCTTGACTTTTCCACACTTTGTTGTGTGACAAAGTGGGATTAAAATTGATTTAATTGTCATTTTTTTTGTGCCAACGATCTCCAAAAAATACTCTAATGTCAAAGTGGAAGAAAAATTCAAACATTTGTAAAAAAAAAAATAATAATAATAATAATTGCTTGATTGCATAAATATTCAACCCCCTGAGTCAATACATGTTAGAATCACCTTTGGCAGGAATTACAGCTGTGAGTCTTTCTGGGTAAGTCTCTGAGATATTTGCACACCTAGATTGTACAATATTTGCATATTATTCTATAAAAAAAATTATTCAAGGTCTGTCAAGTTGATTTTTGATCATCACTAGACAGACATTTTCAAGTCTTGCCATACATTTAACTCAGGAACCTTCAGTGTCTGTTGGAAAGCAGACTGAACCAGGTTTCCCTCTAGGATTTTGCCTGTGCTTAGCTCTATGCTGCTAATTTTTATGCAAAAAAACTCACAAGCAAACTCATAAAATGTTGCAGCCACCACCATGCTTGAAAATATAAAGATTGGTACTCAGTGATGTGTGTGTTGCATCACAGAGTGAGTCCATGCAACTCATTATGTGACTTGTTAGGCAAAGTTTTACTCATGAAAATACAGCATTGAGGCTTGCCATTCAAAAGGGTTGAATACTTATTGACTCAAGACATTTCAGCTTTTCATTTTTTATTAGTTTACAGTGCATTCGAAACTATTCCAACCCCTTCAATGTTTCAACATTTTGTTACGTTACAGCCTTATTCTAATATATATATAGATATAAAATGTTTTTATCAATCTACACACAACACCCCACAATGACAAAGCAACGATGCAGGGCTCCCTTGAAAAGGAGACCTTGGTCTCAATCGGAATCCCCTTTCTAAATTAAGATTAATAAAATATGCATCACATGACTCCTGATTGTCCTTTATGTGAACCTCCTTATCCACACAGTAATGATGGTCAGTTTGACGTGGCTCTGTATGTCAACGTGCTGGTCTACAGTGATGGGACAGTCAACTGGCTGCCTCCTGCTATCTACCGCAGCAGCTGCCCTATCGAGGTACATTATCAATAAATTATTATATTATTATTAACCAATAGAGGTAACGAACCAGGGCCCGTATTCATAAAGCTTCTCAAAGTAGGACTGC